>NC_136497.1:61967740-61992740 GCF_053919585.1 Euprymna scolopes
AATGATAATAATAATAATAGTACTAATAATAATAATAATAATAATAGTACTAATAATAATAATAATGATAATAATAATAATAGTACTACTACTAATAATAATAATAATACTACTAATAATAATAATAATAGTACTAATAATAATAATGATAATAATAATTATAGTACTAATAATAATAATAATACTAATAATAATAATAATAATAATGATAATAATAATAATAATAATAATAATAGTACTAATAATAATAATAATGATAATAATAATAATAGTACTACTAATACTAATAATAATATTAATAATACTAATAATAATATTAATAATAATAATAATAATAATAATAATAATAATAATAATAATAATAATAATAATAATAATAGCAGCAGCAAATATGTAGATTAAGATCTTTAGTAACCATTAGCTCACCCCCCGAAATAAGGTACTACTTTTGCAGGCGATTACGGTGAAATTGTATTCTTTTTTCACCAGCTCGCAATAATAACTTTTTCTTGTGAAAGAAATAAAGTTCTCATTAGAATTCTGCAATCTATGATGATCCACCCGAAAATAAAAATGTGATTCTTTAATTTTCAAACGCTTAGATGTACACGGCTTGAAAAAATAATAAGTAAACTAAACGATATAAAGTCAGTTTTGCATATAAAGTTAATGTAAAATGATCGTTCGCTTGGACCAAACAACGTTTTAAGGATATAATCAACTTTGTTTTAAAATTTTAGTCATGTCAATATTTCTAATACAAATTTAGTAAAAATATGTTATTGTGAGTAGGCATACAAAATACGCCTTTTTTCGTAGTACTAACCCTAAGTCTGGGCGTTAATGCGAAAAATAAAGCGGTTACGAGTGATTTTATGACATAATCGGCCAGACTTAAGATAAGTGGTAAAAAATGTGCTTATCTGCCCTAAAAAATGTGAATGGTCCATATAAGAGGAGTATAGCAATAGTGTTGGAGAATTGATAAGGTGCCATTACCTAGGGGGGCGGTTCATCGGAATTTGTTTGTGTTGGACTTGAAGACATCCAGGTTGAAGTCGGGAGGGAACGAGGCAAGCAGAACAGAGTTCCACAAGCGTGCAGTTACAAATTTCTTTCTTTTTTTTGGGGGGGGGGTCGTTTTAAAACTATATCTACCTTAATATTTTCTTTAATTTTCTATTTTTGAGCAATTATCCTCCTAAGGAGTGACCTGATCTTTTTTTATGTCGGACATTTTCTTGTTCAGAAGTAACACGCGACTTATATTTTTGTTAAACTAAACTCATTAAAATAAGTTGAAAGACCAAAAACTTTCAAAGCTAGGTAGAAACCTTAAACTTAAAAAAATTAATTTACTTTTTTTAAAACAACAGTGAACAAGTAAAACTATTTTTTAAAAATTGTGTATTCTCTTTTAAAGACAATATCTTCTCCAATAACGGTCATAAAATGTGTTTTCAATCGATATTTATTCAATAAGTGACCAGTTTTCCTACCTAGCAAAAGGGGACGAGTTTTCCGGGGTCGAGTTTTCCGGGTACGAGTTTTCCGGGGTCGAGTTTTCTGGGTACGAGTTTTCCGGAGACGAGTTTTCCTAAATTCGTATATATATATATATATATATATATATATATATATATATATATATATATATATATATATATGAATAAACAATCAATACGAAAAACATATAAATGTTTCTATCTTTTCTGTATTTATTTCCTGTTTGTTGACGTGTAGGAATACAAAAAGTCTTTGGAAAAAAAACAAGAATGTTTCCTTCAAAAGCACATATTTTCGACCGATCCTTCGATCCTCCTCAGTGTGAATGATAGAAAACATGAGTGAGCGGGCAGTGTTAGCAGCGGGAGGAGGGGCACGGGTATAGCCATTAAGGTAAAGATCTATTTGAATATGACCCTTCCAGCATTTTCGACTTGGAATGGTCAGCAACTTGTGTGGCCTCTATTCAAAACTAAGTCTTTCATAAAAAAAATTGAATGTGACACCCACGCATCCCACGAACATACTCGTAAATGTGAAGATACATGTATATACACTCGCGCACTGCCACATATGTTTCTTTACGTACTCATACGTACACAACATACGCGCACCCACTTTTATGGACGTGTTCACATATACAGCTGGAGATTGATGAGCAGATGTAGATGATAAGCTAAGTGGTTGTGAAGTAGAATGTCTTTTCCAAGAGCTTAGATTATAGATTTATTGTGGGCCTAGGTTCTCTGGATTGTCTGCCCGTACGCACCCACCCGCACACACTCACACACACGCACACGTTTATTTTTTTAAACGCTACTGTAGATTTCGTTAATTGACATGTACATATAAGGCTGGATAAAAATAAATCAAATGAAGTGAAATAACTAAATAAACGGAGAATATTTTTTGATCACCATTTACTTAATTTGTTCTATTCTTGTTGAAACATATTAAAATTTATTAAAGTATTCGGATTGTTCTTTTTCTTTCTTCTCCCACGTCATGCAAAGCATATATGCACATATATACTCATGCATACATACATACATACATACATACATACACACATACATAAATACATACATGCATACATACATACACTAAGTGCCAGGTATAGGGTTTAAGCATTGTTTTTAAATTAGAAGCCATCACAAATTTGGAAGCTCGATATGCCGGTTAGAGAAATCATAGGTTCATAACGAAATGAAACTGAAAGTTGTATTGCAATGCCTAAAAAGGTGTTGAATAATAGTAAAAACAACAACAACAATAATAATAATAATAATAATAATAATCACAGTAATAATAATAATACATATATATATGCACATATATATATTAGTGATAATAACAATAATAATAGTGATAATAATAGTCATAATAACGATAATAATAATAATAATAGTAATAGTAATAATAATAGCGATAATAGGAAGAAGAAGAAGAAGAAGAATATTGATAATGATAATGATAATAATCATAGTAATGATAGTAGTAATGACAATAACAACAGTACTAATAATAATGATAAGAATACTGATATTAATAACTATTATGGTAATAATAATAATAATAATAATAATAATAATAATAATAATAATGAACTCAATCATGTACATCTTCATAGAGGGGTAATATAGTATATAGGTTTTGTGAGGGGGAATTGTGTGCGCACGTATGTATGCTCAGAAAATGGACTTAAATATATGTCGGAAATTAAAATGTGTGGAATCTGAAAAATAAAACACTAAATTCTAGTGAGGGATACTAAGCCTTTCTTCCACTGTGCATACTCACTCTGCCCTGTGCCCTGTGGGGAAATGTCTCTAGTAAGTTACCATTTTTTTATGAAAAAAAGTACTCATTTAGCAGTCGCAAATCTTTATTGGGACCGGAGATGTGTGTATTAAGTCTTAGAATATTAAAACTTTTATTAGTGACTTTAGCTAACCGAGTGCTTTATATGCATACACACACACACACACACAGATATATATATATATATATATATATATATATATATATATATATATATATATATATATATTTGTAGTCAATACATGTTTATTCTTTCATTCAAATTACTTTTTCGTTATTTTCGTCGGAGTACATATATTGTTTTTTTTATTATAATTGTCACGTACCTAGCTGATTTACTTTCAGGAAGTACACTCAATATTCATGTATTTCGTATTTCTCTATGTATTAATTTTTTATTGATAAACTTTTCGTTTTCTCACTTTTTTATGCTTTATCTTTCTCTCTCATTCATTTCCTATATAAATAAATATACATATATTTGAGAAAACATTATTAAAGGAACAGAGAGTGTTCTTTTTTTTACAATTTTACTCATTATGTTTTTGTGTGTAAATCAAAATGTCCTATTGGTAATTCAGACGTTTCCGCTCAATTCTGCGATTTCCGTCATATAGAATTGCATGATGTGCTACAAACTGGCGATGACTAAAGTTTTAGAGTTGTAACACTGGTCAGTAGTCAGAGGCTACGTGAGGCTTTCTTTTTCACGAGTTACTACTTTTAATTTTAATAAGTGCACAGCGTAATCGAATAACAACGTAGTAATCGTATGTAATTGTAATTTGGTATAATTTTATTAAGTGGACGACTGAGATAGAACTTGCTTACATTAAACTTGAATATTAATTAAGTTTTTTTTCGGACTACTAGTCTCATCTTTATTAGTTGCTGTTTTTCATCTTTTATTGGATTGTTTATTCACAACGTTTCGGCCAACTAATTCCTCTGGCCTTCGTCAGGTGGTAACCGCGACGGATAGGAACTTCGAATCTCCTAACTGCATTCCAATTATGGAATAATATATATACCAATCGGGACGGACCCGAATATGGAAGATCAGATAATAAATAAACGTGGATTTATAAGATCAAAGAATCCAACGTTGATCGCCCTTCGGGGCCCGTGGCGCAGTTGATAGAGACGTTGAATCTCTACAGTTCCAGATGAACATTGTCTGAAGATAGCGGTTTCAATCCCACTCAAAGCGTGCCAGAGGTTAATTGGCCAAAATGTAGTGAGACGACAACAACTACGGATGGCAGTGATGGCTGAGAATACAGTTAGGAGATTCGAAGTTCCTATCCGTCGCGGTTACCACCTGACGAAGGCCAGAGGAATAGTTGGCCGAAACGTTGTGAATAAACAAAACCAATAAAAGATGAAAAACAACAACTTATAAAGATGAGAATAATAGTCCGAAATAAAAATAAATTAATATATATAATGCTCATTTCAAAAAATGAATTCCAATTAAGGAATAATATATATTAAACTTAAAGTCGACCATATTGTAATCAGCTGGAAAACACGCAGACGAACTGAGTTTTACAGACGTGCAGTTCTTTGTTGATGGAACCCACGTTTAGATTTAGACATAGATACAGAGTTGAGGAAATTTTTATTAGCGAGTTTAGCTAACCGAGTGCTTTTGACGAAACTTGTAAAGGCCTCGTCGATCTTTCACGAAAAACACCTGTCTAGCTGAAACCACTGTCAGTAATTTCCCCACTCTTTATCTGTGCTTAAATCAAAGCGTAGATTCCACGAACAAAGCTTCTTTCTTAGAAATGCACGACTGTGGAACCCTTCCGTTTGCCTGTTTCCCACCTGACTACAACTTGGATGTCTTCAAGTCCAATAGAAACAAATTCCTGATGAACCGCCCCCTTAAGTAAGACACTTTATCAGATCTCCATTACTAGCGATTACTACGCTATTGCCGCTATTATAATTTTATCAATTATCAACATTTATTGTCTTCCTGTCAAATTTTTCAAAATTATAATTTTAAATAACGCATGAGTGCATTTGGTATAAGAGAAAACAAGAACATAACAACAAAAAACTATTAGAATTAAAAATCAACACAAACAAATAACGAAGAATCGAATCGCTCCCTGTTTTTTTAATTTGTTTTGTTTTGTTTTTATTATTGATTTTATTACTGCAAAAAACATCGTTAAAATAAAAAAAAAATTTGTAATTTACTAATAAATTAAAAGCGAAATATTTTTTGGCGCGAGAGATGTCATGTGCTAACAATCTCTCGTTAACTCATTTTTAATTTTTTAAATTTTTACTAAAAAATTCTAAAATCAATCATTAAGAGAAAAAGTAATCACTAAATAAATGTATTAATCAATTTTATTGAAAACTCCGCTATCGTTTATCAAGAATCTTTTTAATTTCATGTTTTGTTGGTTGTTTTTCGGAGGGAGATAAAGTTTTACCTCCCCTCTCTCTCTCTCTCTCTCTCTAAATTATATTAAAAAAATATTAAAATTTATTATTTTCTTTTTAAAACCAAATCTCCTTCAGTAATTTCTTTAATTTTCTATTTTTTAGCGATTATCAAGACCCCTAAGATGTGATATACCCTCATGTCGGACATTATTTCTCGTTCTCACGTAACACTCGACATGTTTTTTGTTTGTTTTCTGAGTTTTTTTTCTTCACCGAATAAACGATTCCAAATAAATTAAACACCAAACAACATAGCCGGCGAGATAGAAAAATCGATCTTACGCTTTTATAAACAACAGTAAATAAGTAAATTCTTTTTATATTAATATAAAAAAATATGCGGTCTCGTTTATGAACATAATACACGCTTTAAAATTAGTGAAACAACTAAGAACTTAGCCAGTTAGGTAGAAAACGGACACTTAGAAAATCGATTTTATTTAAAGAAAAAAAAAACATTAAACAAGTAAAAATATTTAAAAAAAATATTATGCGGGACTATAGTCCATTTTAAAAAACAATATCTCCTTCAAGAACGATCATAAAATGTGTTTTCAATTGATATTTATTCAATAAGGGACCAGTTTCCCTACCTAACGAAAGTGGACGAGTTTTCCGGGTAGAGTTTTCCGGGGTACGAGTTTTCCGGAGACGAGTTTTCTGGAGACGAGTTTTCCCGGGACGAGTTTTCCGGGCACCTAAATACATGGATAGATACATGGATAGATACATAGATAGAGTGATAATATTAATGTATTATATTCAGGTTTATTCAGTCTAAATTCATACCTATCCAAGTTACACTATCACTAATCGTCATGCTGTTGTCGTAACAATAACCTAACCCTTACAAATTTTTGTGGTAGAGTTACCTCATGACCTTTTTAAAAGGTTATATAAAGAAAGGTCAAAATAAGCAAGTACAGCAAAATGGCTTCTCAACGGGGAATAGCTGAAACCAGATTTTTAAACATTTATTGCGTGCACGTGAAACGACACCTGTACTAACACTATTATAACAATATAATTATTAAACTACAGAGATTTTTTCATCTTTCTGCCATTCACACTTTTATTCATAAATGTATAACTAAAAAATGCATTGCATACTTTTATGATTTTTCGAAACGAGATAATATCTGCAAGTGCATTTTAACTAAGTTAATTGATATTCAGAAATTCTTAACAATTAAAACTAATGTCATAACCGGAAATCGAAAAATGCATCTTGAGATATTCAGTCCGAACATCTACTTTCTGAGATAGTAGAACTTTAAAATAATTAAAGATTAAAATCATCAACTTGAACAAACTAATTGTTGCATTAGTGTGAGATCGCGCACTTCACGTGATAGTTTAAAACACGAATTAGAATGTTAGTGATTATAAAAATCAAGATCAAGGGATAAACGGTATCAACAGAAATTAGTTAATTACTGTTATAAACAATTTAATATTTAATATTAACAAAGATATTGGCTTCTATGACTTATAATGCTCGTCTATTGATATATATGCGTGTTTACATGTTTTTTTATTTTATTATTGACTGACGAATAGTATTTGTTCGTGCTTTCTGTGAATTGCGAATTTATTCAATGTAACTAGCGGGGGTACCCGGCGTTGCCCGAGTGTTTGTTTCCGGGACGGGGGGGGGAGTTTTAAAAAATGTTATGGTAGGTAAGTAGGAAGGATCAAACCCGGAGTCATGAGTAAAAGTAGGAAAATAAAGTGTGAAAAAAAAAAACATCTGCAACGTTAACAGTTCGTCCACCAAGAAAAGTCCATTCCAGTTGTTTAGGAAAAAAAAACGACTACGGTAGGTCGGCGCGAACGTGAAAATATAACGTGAATTGTCCAGCACGCTAACCACTACGCCACAGAGCACTGCAGCTTAGTTTAGTGATTTTAAATAACTTCACATGAAAGAACTACGAAGCCAAACCGGTGTTCTCTTCTCAACTGTTTCTTGTGAACGATCCACAAACGGTGTTAAGTTGTGGCAGGGGGAGGAGGAATTCATTAGAGAGAAAATATTTTACCACTTCCATTGATCTTAACCGATTTTGGCCGTGACTTCTCAGCAGAAAAAGTATAGAAATCTAAGATTATCGAGGAATTTGAGAAATAATAAGCCTATAACACACCTCAGATATTGTTCTGCCGTTTTTGCATATTATATTTGCATGAAATATCTTGATTTTTTATCCTATTAAGGTCAAAATCAGACGTGAAAAAATGAGTTCATTTTATTTATATAGAGAAGAAGAGATGAGCGATGTCAAACACACGCATATATATATTATATATATATTATATATATATATTATATATATATAGTAATTTACATATACATATAGCAATCACGAGACAAGTTTTCGCCTATCATGATACGTCTGAGTGGTGTAGAGGGCAACTACATCGAGGCTAAAGGTGTATTTACCTTGTTTTAGTAGTTGTGGTTGGAGGGTGTTTAGACGGCGGAGTACTTCATCGGAACTGCTGACATGTTCGGGGAAGGAAAAGAGTAAGGTTTTAAGTAGTTGAGATAGTAGCTGAGATGTTATATAAGGGTCCTTCAATGCTTGAAACTATTGGTCTAATTTGTGGGGTTGCTGATGAAGTACTCCGCCGTCTAAACACCGTCCAACCACAACAAATAAAACAAGGTAAATACGCCTTTAGCCTCGATGTATTTGCCCTCTACACCACAGTACCTGCACACCCAGCAGTAGATCTAATAACCGACCACATCTCCTCCTGCAACTTACACTACGTCGGCCTCACTCCCTCAGACATCCACAAACTCTTACTTATAATAGTAGACAGCACATACTTCACCTACCAACTCCAAACATGCAGACAAATTACAGGACTGCCCATAGGTTCCAGTCTCTCAGGAATACTGGCCATCTCGTACATGGACAGACTAGAACGCCGAACCTCAACACGTGCAACTCGGCCATATTTCTCTCGAGAGATGTCGATGATGTCCTGATCCTCACATCATCACGCGCCGATGCTGAGAACATCTCCACCATATTCTCCGATACCAACCCACACATAGAATTCACCATCGAACACCCCAGCGATGACGGATCCGTATCACTCCTAGATTTCAACCTAAAAATATCAGACGAGGGGACCGTCACTACTAAATTCTATCGAAAAGCAGCCAGACAAATTATATTTGTACACTACAAGTCGGCCCTCCCTACTAAGGCCATTATCGGATATGCAAGGAATTAGATCATCCGCATTCAAAACAAGTGTAGTAAGCCAAAAGACAAGACAGAATGCACACAACAGTTCCAGCAGGTCCTAGAGACAAACAGATACCCCAATACTGTCATTAAACACGTCTGGGACACAAAAAAACGTGGAAGAAGCTTTCCTACCAATACCTGCTTCCTTAAAATGCCCCATCACAGCGACAAGATCACAAGGGCTATCAGCAGGGCTATCAGAAGGGATGGTATCAAGATGCAACTAGCCCACTCCGAACCATCCCTTAGACAGCAGCTTTCTAAACGTAAGCACAACGAGGGCCCACCACCATGCACACTGACAAATTGCCCCGTATACCCCGCAACCATCTACCACCGCACACATGTAGTCTACAAACTAGAATGCTCTGCCTGCGGAAAATTCTACGTGAGCAGCACCACGAGACCCCTATACATAAGAAGGAACACACACAAACACAAGCATCATCATTCCACAAACACGTCAACACCTGCAGAAACACCAATATATCTATTAAAGTCGATATGTTAACGACAGAATGCAATATTGGGAATCTTTGCATAAAGAAATCATTACTAATATCCAAATTACGACCAGAACTCAACAACAGACTGGAGCTCGAATCATCATTCATTATATAACTTTACATACGGCTCGCACCAAAGACTTACCATTACAACCCTAACCCATTAGAACAGGTATATCACTGCACATACACGAACTCACAGTCCAGACAGTGCCTTACTACAAGCACCCTACCATATAAATTATGTATATAAAAAAGAAATTAAATAAATAAGTAAAAAAACAGCAATATATATGAAAAATAATTTAAAAAATAATTAACTGAAGTAACATAAATCAATATAAAGGAAAAATGTTTTTATTTAAGCTAACCCACCTATTCAAACCCAAATAAACACTAACAACAAATATAAATAAATAAATAAATAAACAAACAATAATAAAGAATTAAATAAAAAAAATGTTCCATCTATAACCACTTATAGTTTTATTAAAATAAATAAAATAACAATTTCCAAAGGAAAGTCAATCCAGTGCCCCCTTCCCATCTGTCTTCCTATTCCTGACAACCACACCCCCTAACCTAAACACCCCAACAGTCGGCTAAGAGAACCCCATCCCGTATACACCCTACCTTCCCCTCCTCTTTCACATCCGCCCTCTACTTCTCTCCTTCACAGGTTAACACGTACAATCCTGCTAGCGACTTGTTTGACCAAGATACACCAGATCATTTCCACTGAACAACCAAATAAATGAATAATACTTAGCAGAAAAAAATAAAGACAACGAAATATACATAGAATATACAAAATAAAAAAGCTTACGCTAAAGCAGCAAGTTATAAACTAAAATATATATATATATATATATATATACAAAAAAAATTATAAAAAGGAACAAAAAATATGTTAATTACCGAAAACACGCCATACATATAAATCCCCTCCTTACATTTGCTCCGAGGCTCCACACAGCCATTCAATTCATTTCCGCTCCATCATCTAGCATGTTTTGAAGCGATCTGTCACGTCCACCATTTGAAAAGGGAATTTTTTCCGAAATATATTATGGATATTGTCACAGACATAACAAGTAAGGCATACAACTGAATAAATATATGTATATATAAACATATATGTATGTACTTATTGATTTGTAAATCGCCACTTGTTTTCGTCTTCTCTCAGCAACACACACTATATCTCATTCCTCGCATTAGGATAGCCTTCAAAATCTCTACTACATATATATATATGTATGTATATATATATATATATATATACATACATACATATACATATATATTAATAAATAAAAACACGCTATAAACTTACCCACAGTAGAATTTTCACTGCCCATTGGTTTATCATTGTTGCTAAGCGACGACGTGGAAAAAATGGCTTTATCAATAATAGATAAATTAAAATGGCGATTTCGATTATCGGTAATTATCGGGGACCACTCCCAGACTTATACACTAAAGTTCTGTAAATTTTAAAGAAGATCTGTTCAGCCGTTTCGGAGTAACGAACTCTCTCATACAGACACCAAGTTACATTTTTATAATTGTAGAGATATATAGAGCTATATACATAGAATTTGTATTCAAACGTGACCATTAAAGAGATAAAAGGTTACCATATTGTTATATGCAAGTATGCCTGCCCGTAAAAATATTTACTAAAATGCTAACGTCTTTTGAAAAGTATTATCTCTTAAACAGGTTTCCTTTATTACGATAACTAACATGTTAAGAATAACTCTTGGCTTGCGTTTTTTTCTACATTATAATATAAAACACTGGTTTTCATCTCATTGCCGCCAAAAAAGAGCAGTTCTGTACATTAATTGCTAGTTAACTCGTTTTTTTAATCATAAATTGATACTTACTGACTCCGCACACTTCTTCTAAATAACAAGGGTTTGCGAATCTAAATGTATATGGTCAGACTTTAACTCTTAGGATTCAAAATTACCTGACTTTCTGATTGTAATTTTTTTCTAATATTCAATATTAATCAGGGTCGGATTACAAAACTCGACTCTTTACTGTTCTTTTCCTACGTCTCTGATGTCGACTCCCCAACTAACGCTGAAAACGTTTATCGAAATTTTTAGAGTGTTTTTCTTTAGTTTTTCTGTGTAGAAACTACACCTGATAAATCATCTAGTTTTCTAGATTTTCTTCAGACAAGCTCGAAAAATAATAGAATAAATCAGCGGACCATTGCTCGTCGGATTTACTTCTTCACGATGGGTGACGCCGACGAGAAAGAAAAATTGGGAAAGGAATTATGATTGAAATAGAAAACTAAAACAATAAAAAGAAAAATGAATCTTTTCCTTAGTCGACTTATCTGGGGAGCTCGTTCCACAAATTAAATAACCTTTGTCTTCGACTAAATTATCTTTGTACGCTTCGGCAACATTCGATTCAGACCAAAACTCCAATGTGAGAAAAAAAAATGTCCGAGTTAGACGCGATAATAACCCAACAACCTTGACGATACCAATAAATCATAACCCGAACGAAGAAACGACATTTTCCTGGGAGACTAAACTAATGTTTATGGACGTTTATGCGTTGGGCAGAAATAATTTGTTTGGCGAAATGATGTCGATGACATTGATTCCATATAATCACGTAAACACACGGATTCTTGTTAGATCACCAAGCTTAAGCGACATTTAGACTGGCCAGTACACGATGGGTGACGATTTGAGAATACCGTGTGCTGTGTTTGGAGCGTTGAGTAAAGACTAAACTTAGATAGCCGGGATTAAGTCACGTTATGATTAGTTAATACCAGGCGGGTTGCCATTTAGGAATATCCCTTTTATAGTTTGGAGACGGTGACACTTCAAGGAATAAAAAAAAATTGTAAAACTAACGTCATTAAATAAAATCCTGCCTAAAGCATACACATTCGACGGTGTAATTTATATTCCCTAGAAACGTCCCATTTTTTATGAAGCCTAATCCACTGGTACAGAGTGTATGTCGCACTAAAAGAAGTATTGTTTTTAGTTTTAGTTCATAGAAAAGAGAAAACTCCTATTAGCGTTTGAAAAAAGTGCAAAATATTCACGGCTATTTTAAACAGTACATGTAAATTGCTACTCACAGCTAAACTCCGAAATGTTTTTCAACATATAAATCTAATACATGTTTTTATTATCTATAGAGTACTAACCTGGGTACCCGGCCCTGCGCGGGTGTTTGTAGGTGTGTGTTGAGAAACCCCCCCCCCAAAAAAAAAGGTTGTAGTCGGCAGGCAGGCTCGAATCCGTGACGCAAAGACGGAAAAGAAAGTTTAATTGTGTTTAAAGGGTGTTGTTTGAGAAAAAAAGGGCAGGCTGGAACCCTAACCGCGGAGGAGGAAAGGAAAGTGAAAAAAAACGTGACGCGTTAGCTGCTGCGCCCATCGTCAAATCGGAAGTGACGTGTTCAAATTAAGGCTAGACAATTGAAAAGAGGCGATGACTTTCGAAAATATCGGTGAAAGAAGCGACCCCTCATTGTTGAAAAGTGCCCAGTTTATGGGGGGAAAAATTAATGATTTTGGACATTTTTTTTTTTATATTTTTCGCCCGAAGGGTCGAGCTTCAACATGATACCGATCTCATAAAAATGTATCGCCTTTGTCGAAAGTTTTTGTTAGACATACAAACAAACACATAAACATACATACATACATAAATACATACATACATTTAAAGAAACAGGTGAGATTATAGCATAGTTTAATCAGATATGTATTATAAAATACAATGCGTAAAACTTAGAATAGTACTGTAAAAAATTTTATAACTGTAATATAAAGTACCAATTAGTAAGATCCATTCAAAACACTTTCAATACACAATAAACTAAAGCAATTCATTAATAGTGATAAACTAATAGTTTTGCGTGTAATGTGTTTATTTTTGTTGTTAAATACTTAAAAGAATTTTATGTGTATTTTCCTAGTACATATAATAGGTGACTGTAGTTTTATATAAATACTACCAGTCCGCCCGACATTACCCAGTCATAAAATGCGCTTTAAAATGATATTTTCATTAATGCGGATTTCGTATTTATTATTATTATCTTATATTGGACCCAATATCCAGTAATGATTTAAAAATGAAAAAAAAAGTCACGTGCGCCATCAATGAGAATCGAAACCAAAATGTTTAGCTTACGATTTCCTTTTTTCTTTGACGGTAATGCTTGATCTATCAAAACATGTTGCAGCAAGACTAAAAACTAAAACATGCAGCAATAGTTACGCATGCATATTCGTAATGCCGTCGTTCGACCTTCACCTGGCAAATTTCATTTTTTTCACACTTTTGCACCGATTTTCCCTGGCTAAAGCCCAAATTGATTTTTCGCATCTGTTCGAATTCGCTATATATTAAGTTTCATGTATGTAGACCGAAACTGAGAGAAGACTTTGGTTGGCAACATGTTCAAAACAAAGATATATATGCATACATAAATATATATATAGAGACATAGGTGTTTACTATAACTTATGCAACACTCCCTCGAGGAGGTGGCTAGGACTCTTATTTCACTGGATTCTCGGCACGTGTCGTCTAGACTCCTCGGGGGTTGTTACATAATCTGGTATGCTGAAAGCGAATATCGAAGCGGCAGGCAGGTAGAAAGACAACGATTGTAGTCTATCTACAAAAGCTTAATTCTCATAAAATTTTGTACAAATGTTTTTACAATTCTCATTCAGATTTTGTAAGTTCTTTTCAAAGTCTCAACTCTCTTCACAGACAGCGACCGACGGATGGATGAGGTGGGGAGTGGTAACGTCTCTGCTCTACTCTGATCTGAAACTCTCTCCGACTCAACTCTTATCTTCTCTACTTCTGATTAATTTTCGCACGACAGTCGTTTATATAGTAAGGTTAGTGCATGGGGGTGGAAATTATCCCCAGCCAATAAGATTTCGCCACGAAATCTCCACGAAATCCTAAGCCCCAGGTCTCTGTGTGGGAACCGTTCCCACACCTGAAATTCTCTCACCATTTTCAAGGACGGATGTCAATTCTGACATCCGACTATGGGTTCATGTAAGGCCAGATAAGGTTCTAAGTGAATTTTCCTGTTGTCAACTTTTAGCCGTAAAAATACATTTCTCTGGTTTTCAACAATATCTATTTTAACATGAAAAAAATATGTATATTATCTTCTCTATCTTAAATCCTCGGGTTATCTGGCGTCACCCGGGAATACAAAGCTACCTCAGCGTAGTTCTAACACTCCTCAATAAGGGATTACGTTACATTCGCCCCCATTAGACTTTATTGCTTCGTAGAACCAATGGAGTCTAATTCCTTAACACACCACTCCATCTTTTTTTCAGTATGCTATCAGTTTTTTTTCACAGACCCCTTTTTTCATCCTCAAATTATCCTTCAACAAGACAACATACACACAATTCTATATCCACCCTTTTTATGCAGTGTTCTCCCCCTTCTTCATTCAAAAGTTCATAAGAAAGTTAACTAAAAAAAGTTCGTAAAATCATCAAAAATGTAAAAAGTTCAAAGTCGTCAGGGCTAATATAATCATCAAAAATGTAAAAGTTCAAAGTAAAATCCTCAAAAATGTAAAAAGTTCAAAGTTCGTCAGAGATGATATAATTCCTTTTTTTTTCACATGCAATTTTTTTCTTTGGTTATATATTATTATTTTTTTCAATTCACATTAATAATTCAAAGATAAGACAATCATTAAAAATTGTTACTCCATAAAATGCATTAATTCATCAAGTATCTGATAAGAGTTACTTCCCTTGTTTACGACGAGAAATTCTATCTTTTTTTCGATTAATATCTCCAGGTGTGAACATCACGCACCTGATTTATTCACATGGAAGAATCCATCTAAAAATAATCGACCACTTTTTACGCACAATTGAGTGTACAACACTTCACTCAGTGACGCTAATACTTATTTCCAACTATTTTCATTCAGTCTTACAGCCTCTTTGACCCTTATTTCGCAATTTAAGAAATCCTTCCTGACTGAGGCAAAGTTGAAATTCCTCCAAAAGTCAGTTCAATCGCCGAAATGTCTGCTTCTAGTTATTCTCAACTGAACTTAACTAAAATTTGTTCAGTTTCATCACGAAATCCTTCCAGACTGAGGTACAAAAACAATTTTTTTCAAAAATCAATTTAACTCTCAAGATTTAATATTTCCAAATTTCCTCGTTTAATACATAAAAACACAACTCTGAACAGTTTAATTCTCAACACAGCGTTCAACATCGCTACATAAAAACACAGCTGATATCCAGCTAAAATATTTCGTCAAAGTTCACGAACTGCTTAAAATAGTATTCTCGTTTTTTTTTTTTTTAAACCCAAAAAACTTTTGTCTTCAACTAAACTCAATCATCGGAGTTCTTCTTTCACAATCTAAAACTGTAATGCAATTACAGTCATAAAATCATTATAATCAGAGCTAACTCACTCTCAACAGAACTCAACGAATAGTCACTTTAAAATAAGTGAACAAAACTCTACACTCTTGTATTAAGCTATTCTCGAGGTAGGGTACTCATTTTTCCTTCTAATCTCACATCGGGTGGGTCATGGGGCCACATATCATCCCGTTTCTGATTTTTCGTTCCCCAGGAGATAGACATTCTCCCACAATTCTCATTTAATCTTGACCGCACGTCACTCAAGGTCATTCGAACCCTTTGTCGTTAACTCCTGGTGATATCAACCAGAATCAAGTCAGTCTTCCGTCGTGGCCCTCCAGAGATTTCTCTGAGCTGCCGGGTTGTCTCTTGATATCTTCGTAAGTCAACATCGCCGAGAGGGCTGCTAAAGCCTTCTCTCCTTTATCGTAAAAAATTAATTCCACCCTGATCTCTATCGCCTTCACCACCGTTCCAGACGCGACCCCTCCTTGCTGTTACAATGCCTGCATCTCGGAATCCCTTCTTACGTCTTAACTAGACATTCTCGCAAGGATTTATTTACGCCCCCATGATATTTAAACCACTCCCTTGTACCTGCAAAATCACCGCTTCCTTTCATTAATTCATTGATATTACTGCTATGAGGTTGGAAGCGTGCCCTACCAACCGTTAATTTCACAGCGACAGCAAAAAAAATTACTATCTCCCTCTCTCTATATATAATCCTTCTTACTCTCTTTCTCTCTCTAGACCAAATTGCACAGACAGCAGAAAGGAGAAAAAAAGTTCGCTTACCTGCCTGTGTCGTTCTCCTCGTCCTCTCTGTCTATTTTTCTCTCTCGTGGCTTCGCGGTGCGCACTTGTTAAATGTTTAAAAGTGTCTCTTTTCTCTCTCTGCTTTCTTTTTCTTTTTCGAAATGTTCAAACGTTTTGGTTTTTTTTTCAAAACAAAATGTCCTTTTCACGCGTGCGAATTTTTTTTTCGCTCCAAGTCTTTCTTCGGGCGCTGTTTTTCTATTCTTCTTCTTCTTCTTCTTCTTCTTCTTCTTCTTCTTCTTCTTCTTCTTCTTCTTCTTCTTCTTCTTCTTCTGGCATCTCTTTACCGGTTTTCTTTTCTGTCTCTCCTTCCTTTGTTTTCAGAGGTCCCCGTCTGTCTGTCCGTCTGTCTCTTTCTTAGTACGTCTTTTCTTCTGCCACCGATAATGCAGGATTATAACGCAATCCCAGCACCTTTTTTTTCTTTTTCAGCGGCAACCCAACGACAAATCCTGGTCACGGTACCAAGTGTAACGCCTCCCTCGAGGAGGTGCCTATGACTCTTATTTCACTGGATCTCGGTACGTATCGTCTAGGCTCCTCGGAGGTTGTTACATAATCTGGTATGCTGAAAGCAAATATCGAAGCGGCAGGCAGGAAGAAAGACAGCGATTGTAGTCTATCTACAAAAGCTTAATTCTCATAAAATTTTGTACAAATGTTTTTACAATTTTCATTCAGATTTTGTAAGTTCTTTTCAAAGTCTCAACTCTCTTCACAGACAGCGACCGACAGATGGATGATGTTGGGAGGGGTAACGTCTCTGCTCTACTCTGATCTGAAACTCTCTCCGACTCAACTCTTCTCTTCTCTACTTCTGACTAATTTTCGTACGACAGTCGTATTTATAGTAAGGTAAGTGGATTGGGGTGGAAATTATCCCCAGCCAATAAGATTTCGCCACGAAATCTCCACGAAATCCTAAGCCCCAGGTCCCTGAGTGGGCACCGTTCCCACACCTGAAATTCTCTCACCATTTTCAAGTACAGATGTCAATTCTGACATCCGACCATGGATTCATGTAAGACCAGACAATGTTCTAAGTGAATTTTCCTGTTGTCAACTTTTAGCCCTAAAAATACATTTCTCTGGTTTTCAACAATATCTATTTTGACATGAAATAAAATATGTATATTTATCTTCTCTATCTTTAATCCCTGGGTTATCTGGCGTCACCCGGGAATACAAAGCTACCTCAGGGTAGTTCTAACGCTCCACAATGGGGGATTACGTTATAATGCCGTAAAAATTAATTTGGTTGCTTATTGAAAGAAAAAAAAAAGAGAAAAATGTTGACCCAATTTCACCGCGAGAACAATACTAATTGTAACTTGTCTACTGTTTATTCTTATGCACATTTGGACATTTTTCAAATGAAGTGAAAAGGTGTTTTTGCCTTTGTTTTTGACTGCTAACTTTATGCAAACTTTTAACGGGAGAGAAATGTTTTTCTCCTTTTGTTTTATTTGGACTAAAGGAAATACGTTTGGTTGGGTAGTTCCATGACTTCTGTCGTTTACAGTTTTCCCTTTCTTATAACTAGTTGTGCGCACTTTTCCATTCCAAATTCCATTTGGATATCTTGGCTGAAGATCCTGGTAGTGTTAATTAGTGTCTCTAGCTCCTTTTCGGTCCTTGCAAATATTTTCAGATCGTCCATTATTATTATTATTATTATTATTATTATTATTATTATTATTATTATTATTATTATTATTAGCCCAGAATGAGCTTTCATACACGTCATCAAAGATCTCATTGAAAACAGCCTGTGGTGTTCTCTGGAACTGAGTAGCAAGTCTCCCCAGATTGTCAGTACTCTCCACCTTTTTCGATTATATTTGCAAATAAATTTGCATTATCGCAACAGTTGCTTGCCATTGATTTCTCGTTGGCAGCGGCCATTGGTCTTCACTGGAATTTGAGTGGCAATAAGCTTCTCCGAGGTCCCACTTCTCTTCGCACTTGTATCGCGGAAGTTTGCTTAACTATAAACTAATCAATAACTTTGGTTGAGTAACGGATACGACTTACCAAATAATAATTACTACTACTCAATCGCCGAACTAAAATTTGGGAGACCTCCAGAGCACTTTATATTCAATATTCCGTGTTTCTTTCAATCATCAACCCCATAATAATTTGAATAGAAATGATGTCATTTCCGGGATATTCGAATAATCACTCAGAAGTTTGTCCACATTAATACATAAATGTTTTTTAGCATTATTACATAACATTAAAAATCCAGGACTGACCTAGTTAACTTTCACAGAATGATTTTTTTTTCTAAATTTGAAATATTATACATGCAGAGAATCAATGTCGAAAACAATATCTAATTCATGGTCATCTAATTTGTATTTTATTACTTTTAGCTGGACGTACAAACATGAACATACATTAATGTTTCCTTTATATATAAGGCAAATGGATGTGTGGGTTGTGTGCGTGTTGGTGTGTGCGTGTTTGTGTGTGCGTATAATTATTATTTATCAATTTATAGAAAAATAATTTCGGTTTAGGAAAAAAACATCATATAAATTAAAATAATTCGTCCACATACGAACAGGTGCGAACTTATAAACCCCAATCTTGTAATGTAAGGTTTCAATAATAATTAAAAAGAAACGATTATAACGTTTACGAAGAAAAACACGTTTTTTCACATACACATGCACTCACTGCACATCTGCACTTCATCAAATGCATACATATGCAACCGTAGGTTATAGTTGTTGCACGATCAAGAAACAATTTAATTAAATAAAAGTTTTGGTTTTTTTTTAACTACTGGTTTTCAATCTTTCCGCCGTCGCTTTCCATTAGTTTACCGTTGATCTGTATTATTGCACCGTCTAATGGTTGTTTAACTCAGGCGAATAAGTAATGTATGGCATCGCAATGAGACTCGTTGATGTTTTTAAAAATGTTATTGAGGAGAGAAGTACAAGAGGAGAGAGAGAGAGAGCAAAATCAATTTTTTTATGAATAAAATGCTAAAATTATTTCCTTTTCTTTTATTTAACTTTCTTACTGAGTCTTTCAGAAATAGTCGACGAACGGACAGGTCACATGGAAATTTCTCTTAGATTTCTACATTGTTAGCACATCTCGTTCGGTCGCTTCATCGCCGCAAACTGCTCGAAACTCTGTTACCATCCTCGAGCGCGAAATCAATTATGTAATCAGCGATACTTGCTTTTAGCGTCTTTTTTCTCGGGAGCTAACATTCGCATCAGTTACGCTAGGTGCACAGGATTCATATCCGTTCGCTGTCATGTTTTGTAACAGAACGCCGACGCGCGTATTGCTTCAGCAGCAGCAGCAGCAAACATATGCAAGTACCCGAGCTGTGTGCGTGTGCAAGGTGAGGTCAAAGCGAGGAAGAAGCAATGGAAACGATATAAAAAAGGATAACGTGGACGAGAAGAACGAAAATAGATGTGTTACACACGTAGTCCGAGAGCGACAGTGAAAGACGTGTTCTAAACATGGCCAGACAGACGTTTTCGACACTGCTGAGTTTTATTAAGAACATTGGAGTACGAGAAGACTTTAAAACAATAGAAAGGGCGTAATTCTGAAAGTGCCTGTAAATAAATTTCTGCTGTTTCAACTAAAAAAAGTAAGTCGAATTCTTTCCTGGTCTTTGTTTGCTTGCGGCTATGTGCATACAACGTGTGGGCCCCAAGTGTTGACATATGACGTTAACGTTACAATTGTCTTTACATGCACTTAATGAAACAATATTGAAATTCATACTAGTTAACATAATTTCTATCTACACGCGTAGGATCCTAATATATATATATATATATATATATATATATATATATATATATATATATATATAAATTTTTATTTATTTATTAATTTATTTATTTATTTATTCCATTTAGTGTCTTTTAATAACTCTTGCTGACATTTTCTTAAGTAATAACCTGTACATTTCAGTTGACCTCCTTTTTTGCCCTATATTATTCGCGCCTTTTAACGTTATCCTGCCTGGGTCGTTTTGAAATTTGCTTTTCTAATTTATTTTTAATTCTATCACAATTTAATCTTTCTTTATTTCTCTCTCTCTCTCTCTTCTTCTTCTTCTTCTTTACTGATTTTTTTAAAATTAGACTTTGTTCTCGGCAGCCGTGTAGAAAGCATATCCTATTTTTCTATTATTATTATTGGAAATTTTTTCCCCTTTTCCTTGTACATATTTGTGAATTATTCCACGGATTTCAGCCTTTTGGATTATTTTGGACCATCTTCCAATTACACGATTTCCTTGGATTTTACTTGTGCGAATGGAAAATTAAATTAACTTTCTTGGACTTACATTTTTTGGATTTACCGTCATTGGATACCTTACCTTTCACCTGACTATCCATTCACCTGAAATCATCTTTTTCTTCACCATATTCCCTCTGCTTCACATTTTATTATCAAGTAAGATCTTTGACTTACTTGCAGTTTCATCAAATACTTTTGTATGCAAAATCCGATCCCGCATTTTGCTAATTCCTACCCTCTGATGAGAAGGAAAGTATTTCTTAGAAACACCGCGGATTAAGGCCTATCCATTTATCTAGTGTTTCCTTTTCAGATTAAATATGTTTTTAACTCTTTTTCTAAATGTTTTTAACATGTTTTATTAACTATTTGCTCTTATATATATATATATATATATATATATATATATATATATATATATATATATAACACTTAGTTGTCTAGCAGTTAAGCTGTGCAATTACGACATATAAATGCAGTTTTTGTACTAACATATATCGGTAATTTTCATCTAAATTGTAGAGAAATAAAGTGTTACTGTAAAAGCGATTTAATAACTTTGTCTCAAAGTGATCTATGTTTATTTAGCAGGCTTACAATAATAATTTTTTTTAAAATATGTATTATTAATTCATAAATGGGCATATTCTTTCATTTTGTAAAGACTCGTCAGTAGAAATTATAACGCATGCGTGTTTAGTTAGTATCGCTAGCATTAAAACCTCTACGAGGCTGAATATTAATGTAAAAGTATCAATAGGAAGAAACCCCTTCTATATTGTAAGCAGTGAAGAATATTTCTGTGGATGATCTTTCTGAGCGATGGTTTAAATTAAGTGTGTTTTTATTATCTTGCATTGTATTATCAATATTTGATTTATGAGAGTTTCCAAAGTTCGCAGATGAAAAAAAGATGTTTTAATACAAGTATATATGTGTGTGTGCGTGGTGAGAGATAGGAATATAATAATAATAATAATAATAATAATAATAATAATAATAATAATAATAATAATAATATATATATATATATATATATATATATATATATATCGTTCGGGAGAATAAAACAATAATAATCAATGTATGTACACAATGTTATCTTGATCATTGCGAACCTTCAAGGTGCAGTGATCAATCAATTCCTTGATATATTGAAACTGATTATCAAACAACGAATGACGACTGAGAAGCTATAAATCATTGCTTTTATTGATCCTGTCACGTACCGTCATCTCTTAACGTGTATGTGATTGGATCAAGTGAGTGACCAATGACCAAACGTTTCTCTCAAAGTTATCATTGTTTTGAAAAATTGAACTCGTTTTGAAATCACTCGAACCGATCATTTTATCACAAAGATTACGATTTTTATGATCATTGGTGAAATTTAAAAACTGTTTTATAAATGGCATCTCACTATATAAACAATAGCGAATATCTACTCGTTCGACCTTCGTTGTTTCATAAAAAAGGACATCGTCTAAAAAACGATCGAGTACAATATTATTAATCGTTCACAATGATTTAGATGAAATTTTTCTACTTGCGTTGTCTATTATTGTGTTTTTTTTTTGTTAAAAATAAATGTTTATAAATGCAAATAATAGTCATTGCCGATAACTTTCTGATATTTTTGTTAATGTGGTCCAATACTTATTGCGTCTTTGTTGCTATCATTAAATCTCGCTCCTTGCGTTTGTGTCCTAGCGTCATCGGCGGTTAGCTGTCTACTGGTTGTGATTCGAACGTGGTCGCGTTGGCAGCTATTGGAGTTGGACTCCGAATGATGAGAAAAACATGTTTTTCCTTTTGTGGAATTTTTTGCGCGGAAGGATTAAAGATATATAAGCGTTTTGCACGTGTTATTTAAATACTTCATACTACTGTTCTCATATTGATTTTTATTTTCATAACCCTTCGTTTGATTTAATCCCCGACTTCCTTCAGGTGTATCTTGTCGAACTCGGGAATATTTCTGTCGCACTCAGGAATATGTATGCAATGTCGAACGGGTCCTTTTATTTAATCCAAGCGTGTATCATGCTCACGTTTCGTCAGCTATGTAGAAGTCCTTACTTAATCGCAACTGTATTTTGAATGGCGCCCGCACTGCGGTTTGAAACTTGAAAAGAATGTAACATTTTACCAATAACTTTATTCACTGGCACACGGTTCCTTGCGAACCCGATTGCGAATTACTTAGATAGTTCCATGCAGATTCCTGAGTCGATAAAAAGATTCGCGAGTTCGACAGAAATATTTTCAAGTTCGACAAGATGCGCATGAAAAAGCTTGGAGTTTACATCGATTGAAACGTTGTGAAAATAACACTCTAGATTAGGACAGTAGTCCAAATAATATAAATAATCGATCCTAATCGGAAAACTTGGTAAAGGGAGCGCACTCCTGTTGAACGCAATACAATGCTCTATATTACATTCGTGTCTTCACTTGCTACGTTTTTCATCTCACAGACTATCATTACGTACTGTGTCCTTGTTTGAGCTAATTTGTCAGCGTCCATCTACATATACCAAAATATTATTATTACTAGTAGCAGTAATATTAGTGGTAGTAGTAATAGTGGTATTTCTCTACTTTAACGGGTGTAATTTTACTACATTGAATCGTAGCCGTGAAAATTCTGACTATTTTAAACTGAACACTTTATATGACCTATTTAGACTTCTCCGATCCGATTCCAAGTTGCATGCCCGTCAGATATATCGTATCAGTTTATTAATTTCTTAAGCTCCTTGATTGAATTCAAACTTCTCAGTATAATTAATTCTGGCATATATCTTAATCACCTGCATTCACTCATCGATCATCCATATGCCTATCAGCTGGAAAGAAAAACTGTTATATATCATGACGATCATTTAGTGGCAGTGTCCTGACGTTGTGCATTGAAGATATCTCGAAGATACGTTTACAGTAAACGGTTACCTCCCCTTGTTGTTGAAAGTCAACTTCTTCAAAAGATGTTGATTTTCATGAATCAACACAGATCAGTGATTTCAACTTGTCCTTTTATTTAATCTTAGTGGTTGCCCCGGCACGGTAAGAATAAGAGAGAAACAACCTATATTGAAATCACTGATCCGTGTTGATTCATGAAAATCAACATCTTTTGAAGAAGTTGACTTTCAAAAACAAGGGGAGGTAACCGTTTACTGTGAACGCATCTTCGAGATATCTTCAATGCACAAGAAACCCTCTCTACCACCTATAGCAATGGCCAACGACTCTTTATCTGAGAGTACATCTTTCAAACTGCTTGGCCTAACGTTCACAGGAAACATGAGTTGGAACAATTACATTGAAGGTATTGCCAGGGCCGCTGCAAAAAAGGTGGGCTCTCTCTACCGTGCTAGACAACTACTAACACCCGAAAGTATCCTGCACCTCTATAAGGCCACCATTCGCCCATGTATGGAGTATTGCTATCACATCTGGGCTGGTGCATCTGCTACTAGTCTATCGCTCCTTGACAAGGTTCAAAAGAGAGTCGCAAACCTGATAGGCCCTGAACTGGCATCTAAGCTTCAGCCTCTGTCCCATCGACGAAATGTTGCATCCCTCTGCCTTTTCTACAAGTATTTTAGTGGTGAATGCTCTGACGAACTGCAATCACTTGTGCCCCCACGACGTGAGCACCCTCGACAAACCCGACAGGTTGCTAAATCCCGCCCCACACTGTAGAGATCCCTAGATGTAAAAGAGCTTTTTACTTCAATAGTTTCTTCCCCAGAACCGCTAGACTCTGGAATTCCATTCCAGGTCCCTGCTTCCCCAACAGTACTGACGTGCAGAAGTTCAAGTGTAACGTGAACCGACATCTTGCTTCCCAAATCCCTACATAGTACCCCAGTAGTTGTTTC
>NC_136497.1:61995240-62005240 GCF_053919585.1 Euprymna scolopes
TTCCACACGTACTTTGAGGCCATCACAGAAAAAATATTGCTATTTGATGAGATTAACGTGAAAAAAAAAAAAAAGTGTAAATTGTGGAATTCAGAGAAGGTGGAAGTCAATATCCTAAACGTCCCCCCACCGTTTTCTGTGTGGTCTTAATAACGGACACGTAATAAATATTTACTTACAATGTTTTTTTAGTCTAATTTATTTCAAACTGATACAAATTATTACATGTAATGTTGAAATTAGGACACATTCCAGCGCATTTTAGGTGAAAACTTTCCTGACTAAAGTATCATATTGAAATATTTTACAATCATAGGGTGCTTTTGTTGATTAAAGATTTTGTAAACCTACGCATTTCAGGTGAAAACATTACCTACATAAGTGTCATATCGAAATGAGTAAAATAATATAGTGCTTTCGTTGATTAGAGATCTTTTAAATCTACGCATTTCAGGTGAAAATATCGTTACCTATTTACATGTCATGTTTAAATTAGTAAAAAAAAATTCCTACGTATTTCAGGTAAAAACATTCTTACCTACCAAAGAGTTATGTTAAAATAAGTCAAAACATAGGATAGTTTTGTTGATTATTTCTCTTTTAAACCTACGTCTTTCAGGTGAAAACATTATTACCTATTGGCATTTTATGTTGAAAATATTTCAAAACAATTTGTACAAAGCAGTTTTTTTGTAAATACGGAAAACCAGACCCATTCCTTCCATACACGTATAATCCAAGATGTCCTTAAATAATAAACAACGTGGGGCCATCAAAAGTTACATATAGTTGACCTGACTTAATATCACGTGTGTGTGATGCACATCCAGCTGAGCTTTAGAAAGACATTAAAGACAGACATGTACTGGGAATTCTATTTGCCAATGTTTATGCTATTGAATTTCAAAAAAGAGGGTTACCACACCGCCACATGATCATAATGTTGCTAGATCAGAATTAGATCAGAACAGTTCATCAAATTGATGCAAGTGTATTTGGGCGTTACTATTAAAGGAGAGTGCTGCATCTATACTATCAGAGACATAACCGATTAGGGTACAATCCTGACTTGAAGAAAAACGGTAGAGAAAATATAAGTAACTAACGCAGTGATGAAATGTTTGACGAAAGCACATAAAAACCTGTCAGCAGCGATCCAGAGCTTCGTGATTTAGTCAAGTCCTTAAAGATACATAGTCCAACCTCAATGTAATTGTTTGATTATATGATAAGATATTTCTTACTGGTGTGTATTTTTAAAAATTTTCCACGGGTTCTGCTAGTAGTAATAATTACTGATGGGATGATGCCAATATTTTTCCTGATTCAGACACAATTACCGATTTCGTACTAAATTCCAGATTACGATACAATATCAATTCCGATACAATTACTGATTCCGTACCGAATTCTTGATTTCGATTCCGATTCTTTATAAATCTCTAAATATTTTAGTATAAAAGATTACCCTAAAAAAGCGTGTTAAAATGTGCATATATTTTCTCAAACGTAATAAAAAACAAACATTAATGGAGGTGATTTATAGATTTTAGCTTTACTGCTAGTGATGATGATGATGATGATGAGGAGGAGGAGGACGAAGACGAAAAAAATAATATCGCATGGCATCTTCCTTCGGTGAATGAATATTATTTCATATCTAACTTGTTTTTACCTTGAGATTATTCCCCGATCGTCCCATGATAACTTTTTTGCCCCAGGCTACTTCCGCTATCTGAATGTACTTTTCTGTGTTTTTTTATTTTAACCGCAAGGTTAAATTCCAGTGAGATAAGTAGAATTCCATGCTATTTTCATTCATTTATACGACAATATATATATATATATATATATATATATATATATATATATATATATATGTGTGTGTGTGTCTGTGTGTATGTATGTATATGTATATATGCTTGTGTATCTATGCATGTATATATATATATGTACATATATATGTATGCGTATGTATGAATACATACGTGTTCTTTATACACTAGCAGTTAAGCACGGCTTTGTTTTGGGCTTGTGTACTATTCATTACTTTATATACATATGTATATATATATATATATATATATATATATATATTAAAAAGGTTTGACTCATGTCCAGGTAACATACATCTAAAATTTCAAGTGTTCAGACCCAAAATTGGCGGGGGAATTTTATTAGAGTCTGCTAAGGTTAATTCTTTCAACATTGATCTCTTGGCAGCCAAATTCTCGACCAAAAACTGATTAGAAATGCTTGCTGCATTTCTGAATACCTTTCATGTAAAATTTCAAATGTTATACCCAAAATAAGCTGAATAGTCTGCTAAAGACCGCTACGGTCAAATCTTCTAAACTTTGACTCCTTGGCACCAAATTTTCGGCCAAACACCGGTTAAAAAGCTTGCATATATTTTATGCAAAATTTTAGATGTTTAAACCAAAAATTGGCTGAGTAATTTGCTGGACATCCCATGATTCCATTTTTTTAAATTTTGACCCTAATTTTGACCTCTTAACATTTATTGTTTTGGGCTCAAATCAATTTAAAACTTTGATCGATGTCCAAGTAATCCATAGCTAAAATTTCAAGTGTAAAAAATCAGTGGAAAAATTTGGTACAATTTTAAAAGATAAAATCGTTAAATTTTGCCCCCTTTACAGCAAAATTTATAGCCGAAAATCGATTAAAAAGATTTATCGTAATCTCGATATTCTTTATGGTAAATCTTTATATACATACATATACACATATATATGCATATATATGCATACATATATCTATCTATTCATATATATATATATATATATATATATATATATATATATATATATATATATATATAATGCTCCCTATCTTGGGTTGAGCATATCGGGAAGTGATATACAAATTGCCATTAGCGTATTAAGCGAAGCTCTTTGTGTAAACAAATCGAGCGGAGGCATTTGGACGATGTCAAAATATCGTTAATTCATTGCCCACTCAGCATCAGCCGTATAGCGTAATGGTGAGAAGCATTGACTACCATTTGGGCGGTCGGGTTTCGATCCTGACTTGAGGCAGTTACCTGTCTAGCCGCACTGATGAGCTGTGAAACAGCGAAACAGTACTGTATGTGGATGACTATAATGCACCTTATCTTGGGTTGAGCATATCGAGAAATGATAAACAAATTAACATGTACTGTATGTGGATTACTATATATATATATATATATATATATATATATATATATATATATATATTGTTAGATCCTTGGTTCTGATTTAAATGCACAGCAGCAAACGGACTTAGGGTTAGTGCGTGAACTCGGCTTAGAGAAGGGTAAGGGAATTCATCAGAGACAGCTATTCGGCTTGTTCTAATTTTAGTTGAGTGTATGCAAATTTAATCGTCTATCGAATTGTCCAGATTCTCTAATCAAAATATTGAGAAGTGAGCAGGCAAAATAATTCAATATGAAATAATGAGAAAGTCGGAAGCAGAAATATACTTTATATATATATATTTTTTGTATGTGTTTTATTTCCCTTTTTTATATATAAAAACAAACAAACAAACAAAAATAACCCAGGATTGAAAGTAGCAAAATCCAAGTGTATACACATCGTGTTTGAAATGCGACTATGATTGACGCACTAATTTAAAGATTGGGATGAGGATGTTTTTTTTATTCCGATGTATGTCGATTGATTAATATATTAAAGGCAATTGATGAATTATGTCACCGATCCATAGGGAATCGAGAAGAAAACTTTAGAGCAAAACTTATAATTAAATTTAGCGGAAGTTTCGCATTTTTCTCCCTTCATCTGTGTGCGTTTAGGATAGGAGCCTCGCCAGCTGATTTCATCTGTTAAGCAAAAATGTACAAGGGACATGCTTGCATTTTATAAGAGATAAATCGTAGCTGGTAGCATAACCCATAGCTTCTCTATATCTTATTTACTATTACAGGTGGTTACGTTTCCAACACGTTTCCCAGACCAGCAAGAACAACTTGTCTCACTTCTAGATCTGTTTCGGGCCATCGTTCCCGACGATTGAACAACGAATGGCCATAGCCCACTCGGGAATGCTGATCATGCTGTGATCATGGTAGAAATCACCCTAAACTCTAAACCCACAACTGAAGAACCATTGCTCAAAACAACGAGGTATTATAAAAAGACTGATTGAAAATCCATCAGGGATTTCATCAGAGATGCTCCATGGAGAAATATATTTTATCTTTCCGCTGAACAATGTGCAAAATGGGACCACCGAATGGTTCAAAGCGGCAATTGAGGCACATGGTTCCACGCGGAAATTCTATAGCAAGCCCTCACTCTCCCCAATGGTTTACTTCTACTTGTTCAGCTGCCATTGCTCAAAGGCAGCATGTGTAGCGCAGATTTAACCGACATAACTCCAGTTCAAACAGATAGAAGTTTATAAAAGCTAGAAATAATTGTAAAAAAGAAATAGCGACACCTAAAAGATAATTTACTGAAACCAATAGAAAACGCATCGAAGCACAAAAATTAGGAACCCGTGGTTTTTGGAAAATCTGCAACAGTGTAGTAAATAATGAGCAAGCAATAATTCCACCACTCAATTCAACAATCATAAAGTTGTGTGCACGGCAACCGAGAAGGCTAACATGCTTGCCAGTCAGTTTGCCTCAAACTCCTCATTGGACCGTGCAAACCACCCCTACCTGACTTTCATTTGCGGGCAGATACCACACTAGATGATCTTAAAATCATCCTTTCTCAGGTGCATGATATCATAAAAAACCTTGACACTAGAAAAGCATGTGGACCCGATCTCATCGCAGCTGTGCTATTGAAAAAATACTCCGCTGAGGTAGCTTCAGTTCTCATCAAACTGTACAACAAATGCCTTAACGAATCTTGCTTTCTTGACTGTTGGAAAACGGTTTCTGTGGTAGGAATTTTCAAGAATTCTGACAAAAGAACTGACCCATTTAATTATCGACCTATTAGCCTCCTCTCGTTTTTCGCCAAAATATTTGAGTCCATAATTAACCAAGCTCTAGTCCATCACCTTACAGATGCTAAACTTCTTACCGACCAATAATATGGATTTAGGCAAGCGCGTTCAACAACAGATATTCTAACTGTATTCTCTGAAGGTATATACGTTTCACTGGATAAAGCAGGGGAGGGCAAGTGGTGGCCCTCAATATATTTAAGGCTTTTGAAAGGGTATGGCACGCTGGTCATCTCAGAAAAATCATATCATACGGTATCACTGGACGAATACTAAACATAATCAAATCTTTCTAAAGTAACAGAAAAATCCAGGTTGCCCTAGACGGTCGTACATGAAGACAATATGAAATAAATGCGGGAGTACCTCAGGTGTCTAAACTTGGAGTTTTATTATTCTTAATATTCATAAGTGAATTTCCTGATAAGATTGTCTCTGAGACGGGTATATATGCTGATGACACTACGCTCTATAACAGGCACGACAGGAAAACAAATGAACACATATCTAAAAAAAAATGGCAGAAACACTAGAGGAAGACCTCCAATCTGTAGCGAAATGGGGACATAAATAGATGGTCACATTCAATGCTGCCAAGTCTAAGCTTGTTTCATCAATAAGTATAAGAAACCTTCTCTATCGCCATTAGCAATGGCCAAAGACACATTACCTGAAAGTTCTTCTTGTAAACTCCTCGGCCTAACGTTCACAGGAAATATGAGTTGGAACCGTTACATTGAGACCACTGCGACGAAGGTAGGCTCTCTCTATCGTGCTAGAAGACTACTAACGCCTGAAAGTATCTTGTACCTCTACAAGGCCACCATTCGCTCACATATGGGGTATTGTGTCACATTTGGGCTGGTGCATCTGCTACTAGTCTCTCACTACTAGACAGGGTTCAAAAGAGAGTCGTCAACCTGATACGTCCTGAACTATCATCTAAGCCTCTGTCCCATCGACGAAATGTTGCACCCCTCTGCCTGTTCTACAAGTATTTTAATGGTAAATGCTCTGACGAACTGCAAGCACTTGTACCCCATCGACATAAATACCCCCAACAAACCCGCCTAGCAGCAAAATCCCATCCTACACAGTAGAGATCCCTTGATGTAAGAGAGCTTTCTACTCCAGTAGTTTCTTCCACAGAACTGCTAGACTTTCGAACTCCCTTCCGGGTTCTTATTTCCCCAACTATACAAACATGCAGAAGTTCAAGTGTACTGTGAACAAACATCTTGCTGACCAACTCCCTACATAGTAACCCTGTAGCTTATGTATGTGATAGTACCTCATAGTGGCAATATGCCTTGTTTGGGGTGAAAATGTAATAAAAACTGCAATAGTTTGTGTAATTGGGATCCATCTACGAACGCGGATACCATTACAAGAGAAGCACTCGACCGTTACATCACTTGTCTTATGTAATCCATTAGCATAAGCTTAACATGAAATTGTATCTGATAGTTTATGTATGCATTATATACTACCTAGAGTGTTCTATTCGTTTATGAATAGTCATACTTCCCTTCGGCAATCTTTAACTTAAAATATGGTAAACAGCACTTCGTCAATATACTTATCATTTAAATTGGATTAAAAAGTAAAGTTATTGAAGTTCTTATATTATATTTTTTGAATTTTTTCAAATAATGTTTTGGGAATACTGTCTGTTGCAGACTTATTCATGTTAATTTTTGTCTTTCAAGTGTATTCTCCAGCTAGCATGGAATTATTACTTGTAAGCTATTTACCGAAATGGTACGAATTAAGTGAAGGCATTCTTATGAGAAGGCGACCTTTTCTCAGTGCTTTTCAAACAATTAGAATGTCTTCGCTCGAAACATCGTAAAATACTATCCCCCGGAGAAATTGGCAACGGTTGGAATGTTCAACAACGTATTGACAAAGAAGTTTACAAAATTACGTACACCGTTTAATGTGCGGATCGATATTCACGAGCAGAACTATATACATACGTGTAGACATGAAACAAAGTTACTAATTAATCATTGGTATGCAACCAACAAACCAGGCACATGTACGCATACGGTAGCCATTTTAGACACAAAAAAAGAAAAGAAAATACCCTCTTAATTTACTCTGTCTGTTTACATGCAAAATAAAATAACCACATCTTATTGGGTCTTTTATCATGTGTAACGTAGTATACCTTTTTAATGGTGTCGTAACCTTCTTACGGACCCAACACGTTGTAGACTCCGTCATCAAGAAACAGAAGGAGGAAAACTGATTTTTGTTTTTACACAAAAGTTTTTATATCTGACATTTCAAACAACGCGTTTTTTTCGGTTTGTTTTTTAATATTTAAACAGTTTATTTCTCCTCCGGCTGTGCGTGACGTCTGCTATAAGTTCACCCATGTGATTCGAACGCGTGCTTCTCTCGTAATGTCTAAACACCTCTTCCTTCCGGCCACTCGTATGTAGAACACGTTCTTTGCAGCTCTCTCGTGTTTTGAACACTTTTACCTCTACTGTGACGTCACATCGCGCAGCCGGCTTGGTCATAAAAATATGGTGGCTGCTGCTAACTCAGCGTCAACAGTTTTATTACACAGAGAAAATGACCGTTTAAATTTTCGAGCATCTACATATTTTTTCTTGTTTGACGACATTATTTTTCATGTCGAAAACCAATATTGTAAATCATAGCATATGATTGTACACTGTGTATACATAAACGTGATGACGTCACACATCAACGTTGAGAGCCACGGGTTGTCTACTAATCTATATAAATAAAACAGTAGATATATCTATGTGTGTCTGTGTGAAAATATTTAATAGAAAAATTCTTAAACTACTGGTTATATAACACTGAAATTAACAGGAAAGAGTAATCATAGGCCAGACATTGTTTCAGACGAGTAAAAGCTTTGTTTAGATGAATAACGCGTACAGAAATATATCGGCAATGTGAAATACAAAATGTTCATTTAAACTTGTTGACATATTTCTATTACTTTTGAGCATGCGCAAATTCATTTATAGTTTCTTATCTATCTATCGATAGACAAACAATAGGAAACGTGGCTGAAGCGCTAAATAATTTGGTTTGGATTCTAGCTAATGCAACTCAAGTAATAAATTTTTACTTTTGTAATCAGTACTATATTATAGTTGCAATAATATAATCAATCGAGAATTGGATCTGTATTAGTAAATATGTAATAAGCATGAATTAAAATATATTTAAACGTATTTTATGATCGCGCAAGACTGTGCATTTCCCACTAGTCTATTACTAAAACTTTGTGGATCTTTTATTTGTTATCTTTCTTGCTTTTCTACGTGTAAAATCGATAACGTAATCCTTCTGTAACGCCACGTATTAAAACAGAAGTTACGATAAAGATACACAAAGCTTGATGCCAGACAATTATGACGTAATCTACTAAAACAGAAGGATAGATAGAATAGAGAGTGTTATTTTTATTTCTTTAATTTATTTTTTTATTTTTTATCTCTTGCGTTTTATCCGTTTATTTGTTTTTAGTTTTCTAGTTTTCATAGTAGAGGTGAGGGACAGGGAAGTGACGTTCCATGCGATTAAACTGTTCTAAATGACTAAAATTGCCACTTAACCATAAATTCAAACAGGACATGTTTGAATATAAATACTACCGCGTTTGAATAATATATAAGATGGTAAAATCATGAATTTTGGAATAAAGTTTTAGTCATTTGTTCAAAATATTGCTCTGTAATATAAATGAGCTTCTTAAATAAGGGTTAGTATATCATAAGGAAATATAATTCTACAGATATATATATATATATATATATATATATATATATATATATATATATATAGGGGAGTTAAAAGAAAAAGAATAAAATCGATTCTTTAAGAGAAGATTTATCGGGATAATATAAAACTCAACATATACATGCGCATGTATATATGCATATAAAAACACGCACACATTCATAAATATATATATACACACACATACACACACACACACACATATATATATATATATATATATATATATATATATATATATATATATATATATATATATATACTAGTAAAAGTACCCTTCGTTGACTGGGTTCAAAAACAGCATACAGCAAATGGACTCTGATTTATGAAAGTATGATAGGTTATGAAAGGGTTGTAAAGATATAGCTTCGAATTTGGGGGTATCAAAACCAAAGCAAAATATGATGAAAGTACAAATAAAATAAATAAACCCCATAATTTATTATACCGTTCCTGTTCACACTGAAACACTTATCGCAATATTCTGTGGATCTATATTAAACTTGTTAAACTTTGTGAGATATTTCCATTCTATGGAGGTCAGGCGCGAACGAACACCCCATAATTTTATCATACCATATTTCTTCAAACTGAAACATAATTATCAAAGTATATTTACGCAGATAGACATGAAAAGTTTTTATTAAAGTTTATGCCTATTTCCATTCTATGGAGGCCAGGCTCGAACGCAGACCCCACAATTTTATTATACCATCCCTATTTAAGTTAAAACATACTTATCAAAGTATTATTATGTACATTTTTTAAAATTTTTTAATTTTTTATTTCCATACTTTGTGGACCAGGCACGTACGCAGACCCCACAATTTTAATGAATCATCATTATGCCAGATCAAACACACCCATTCCTGTGTCTCAATACATCTTCTATCATTATATGTGATCAGATCAGTTTTCTATAATAGTCAACCATATAGGAGCCTATTCCTGACTAGCCACACACACAGACGTTCAGCTTTATATTATAGATATATGGGGGGAGGGCAAGTGTGGTAGCATGTGTTTTTGTATGCATGTAATGCATTTTTTGTGTAACAAGAACAGTATCACGTGATATTTGGAATTTGTCAAACAAGCATTCATCTACGGTATATTTTACAAAACAGTTTAAGAATGTTCTAATAATGGTAATAATAAATGACTGCGTGTGCGAGTGAAAATATGTAAATATTATAAACTAGCAATGAAAAAC
>NC_136497.1:62010240-62052740 GCF_053919585.1 Euprymna scolopes
AAATTCCTAATGAACCGCCCCCTTAATTAAACACTTCAACAAATCTCTACACTAACGTAATGTACTTGCAATAACCCTTATCCCTGAGTGGCTTCCGGGCCTTGATAAGTGGTGATCACTGTGTAAAAAAAAATATATGTATTAACAAAAATGCATTAAAGGGGTGATCGACCAATATCTTTGCTCACTACTGGACTCGTGGTAACGATCATATTCTCCACGTGTCTGTCTCTGTCTCCTTTTGTAAACCCGTTCTAATTCCTCGGAAGTGACGTCATGGAGTAGTACATTATTCCAGTCGGAACGGGTGCGTTCCCAACATTCTGTTAATTATAAAAGTCTAAACTACGAAGTCAAAACTAAAATAAACTTATATAGTTATGAATTACGTTTGGAAATTGTATAACCAGTGTTCATTGTCAGTTATTATATTTCGCATTATTTGTGAGAAAGCGGCGGAGAGAAATTTTAGAACATGGATTTTTTTTTAAATGCGTTTACGCAATATTGTAAACGAAATTAATTAGCGTAATTCAGTTTTAACTAGATTAAATATATAAACAATTAATACTAAAAAAAATAATTTTAAATTTAATAAAAATTTAAGATGTGATAAAATTTCCGATCTTTACAAGTAATCTTTAATATATAAAAAATGCACCGTGTTTGTGTGTGCGTCAGTTCTTTCCTAATGGACTCCGAAACACCTCAGCCGATTTTTCACTGCACAAGGAGAAGAGCTCGACGTATAACATCAGAAGCTGATTCTTTGATAAAACAGCGGCGCGTTCGAAACAAATGTATCTTTTTAGAGCACAATCGAACCATGATACTTGATTTTTGATTTTCTAACTTTAACTGAAGCCATTATTTAAAAAAAAAAAATTATAAAATCAACAGAAGGTTCTTTACAGTGGAATGCAGACGACATTGTATCGTGCACTATATCACTACAGGAAGGCATTTGTAGCTTTCTCCCGGTGCACCACGATTGGTCCCCGACTAGAGCAGATAGCAATCGGTTTGATTAAATATAGGCAATTTCAACTATTAAGATAGCAATAAAAGTATTCAAAGTGAGCCACATTTGTTATTCTATATTCAGTACCGGGCAACGTCAGGTCACCTTGCTAATAATATTTACCTTTTTTTCTGATTTTTTCTAAGGTGTAATGTTAGATCACTGACAAAATAGAAAAAAGAAAATAGTGACCTGGTCTGATTACCAGCTAATAAATATCATGAAATGGCGTGTAATCTCGTTACTGATATGCACATAAATGGTGACGGCTTGGATAATAAGGATTATTTAGAGAAGTTCCTAAATTTTCGAGTCACAATTTAAGAGTGAAACTTGTTATGTAAACGTTCATAATATTTAACACTTCATGTTTTAAAGCAGCAAGTACTTCTCAAATCACATTTATAATTAACCACAGGACATAAGTTGGGAGATGTTACAATAGGTGTTTTAGATTTGAGAAGATTTGTTTGTACTTGAAGATTCTGTAATTATATAATTATTATATAATACTATAAACAAGTGTAAGTGTAAACAAGTGTAATGGTTTATCACTTGTAAATAAGTAGAAACCACTGGAGATTTTTATGAATTTATACTCATAATTATTGGTTACAGATACGTTAGAAAAACGCCCACTGGTTCAATAGTTGAAACCCCAATTAAATGTACGGATGCTTGTACGCGGGATGATATGCCCATTTTTTTAAAGAATATATGTTTGGTGTTACTATTAATGTTTATTGAATTAATTTTGAAGAAAAAAAGAGTAAAAAATATTCAATGTTACCATAAAGTTAATTAGCAAGTCCTGGTGACAATATAGTATGAGTTAAATTACATAGTTTGGAAACTGTAGTGGTTACTAGCAGGGAAAGAGAATGACGTAATCTACGAAATATTTTATCTCGATCGATTATCGATTATCAATCGATTAGCAGTAAAAGATTTGTCACTGACGGTTAGTCATCTTTTTTTATCTATCCCTATAACATTAATAATGAAACGGAAGCAGTTGGTTTAAGTAATTTTAAAACAAAAATGTATACTATCCCTATTAAAAGTATTCTTATGCAACAATACCAACAGATAAAACGGGTTAATATCTGAATCTAACCTGCATTCCTTATTTTTATTTTTGCATTTTTTATTCAAAGCTTCTTTAGACTATATATTGGGTTTTTAGATATGTATGGTTCGGTTTCCTCCCTCTTATCTATTTGCTTTTCTGGTATCTAAGGTACTTAAGCTTTTATGCATTTTTATTCTCATAGCATTTATATGCTCGTTAACATGTCGCAGAATGGATCTTAAACTTACTTATTAATAGTTTATCTTTTTATTTTTTTATTTTATTTTATTTATCAATTTTTTTCATATATTATAAAAATTTGTAACTGTATTAAATTAATTTTTTTTTTATTGGGGAAGTGGTATTATCCACTGGAGAGTCATGTGTTTAACGGCTGCCCTGCTGTTAAATCTCCGAAACAGCTACATTGTAAGTAGCTGATGATCCCCGTTTTCTATTTACAAAATTTTAGTTAAGCTTTTTTCTTTTCATCCTTATGTAGTAAAATTCTGTTTTAAAATTGGGGCGTGCAATAAGTAATGCCCTTGACCCACTTCCAGCTGTCTGATCTAGCTGAAATTTTGCATGTGCTATGATTTATATCTCTACGGGTTATGTGGCAAATTACAGATCTGAACTAATTGTGGTTTCTGTTTTAAAGATGTTTGGAATGAGGCAGGTGTGAAATGGAGCCTGTTGAATGTCGAGCAGTGATCCAGTTTTTGTATATGACAGTTCGCACACCGCAGGAAACGTTTGATGAAGTGAAAGAAACTTATGATGATAATGCCCCAGCATATGACCTTGCAAAACGTTCGCATCGTGAATTCAAACATGGCCGGAAGTCTGTGGAAACAACTCCCAGACCTAGCCGCCATTGATGAGGCACCTGTCCGTCAAGTTGAGGTTGCCATTTTGGAAGATCGGCACATTACTATTAGCCAAATAGCCCAAGATGTCAAGATTATTACAGGGTCTGTGGAAACTATCATTCATGATCATTTGCATATGCATGAGGTGTCTGCCAGATGGATTTCCAGGTTGCTCACACAATTCCTAAAGCGAGAACGCGTCGAGTGCTCGAGGATGAATTTGGAGATGTGCCAAGAAGATCAGTTTTTCAAAAGACTGATTACACAGGATGAAACCTGGGTCCATCACTATGATCCAGAGACCAAAGTCCAGTCAATGCAGTGGAAGCACTTGGACTCACCACCTCCAAAGAAGGCAAGTTTGCAGCCCTCCGCTGGCAAGGTCATTCTTACAGTCTTCTGGGACCAGGACGGAGTAGTGATGACAGATTGCCTGGCAAAGGATACCGCAATTACAGTAGCCTATTATGCTTCACTTTTGAGGAAATTAAGGGAAGCTATCACAATCAAGAAGCGGCAAGATCAGCAAAGGTACCCTCCTCCTGCAAGACAACGCTCCGGTCCACAACTGGCATGTCGCCAGATCAGAAGCACGGGCGTGTGGTTATGAAATTCTGCCTCATCCTCCCTACTCTCCTGACCTTGCACCCTCTGACTTTCACCTCTTTCCAGCCATGAAGTTGTTTTTGAAAAGAAAGTGTTTCCCAGATGCAGCCTTGATTTCTGAAGTCACGTCGTGGTTGGAAGACCAACCTGGAGTGTTCTACAAAAACGGTGTCCAGAGCTGCATCAAACGGTGGGAGAAATGCATAACTCTGGATGGTTCCTATGTAGAGAAAGACCAATAACTGTGCGAAGTTTCGTTGCTCTACTTCTATGGGAAGTGGGTCAGGGGCATTACTTATTGCACGCCCCTCATATATCTATTTAACAATTTTAGTTAAGGCCTTTTTTTGCTTTTTTTCATCCTTATATAAATGAATTCTCTTTTGTCATTATAAACCTTTTAGAAGTCGGATTATGTAGATGCTTAGTCTGCGATAGGTTAAAATTAATATTTTTTTCTTGCGGAGATTAAACCTGCATTCTATATTTGTATTTTTGCATTTTTTTATTCAAAGCTTCTTTAGACTATATATATTTATGTCAGGTCATATCATATGCTACTGGTACCATGTAACCCACTACTACCTGCCCTATGGTCGGGTCACCTGCGACTAAACTGGTTCCCCCACCAGACTTGTTTGGTAAGGAGGGTTGCTAGTCTCCCTGAAGGATTAAAAACAAGATCTTCCAAAGGGCGAATAAATACTTTTTCGGGGTCAACGGCCAACTAGCACCGTGTATGTTTGTGCGTATGTATGTGTGTGTTGGGGTAGAGAGGACTCCCGTAAGCCGTGGTGAAGGAAACCTTTCTAGGAGAAGCAAATCTCTGATTTAAAAAAACATAAAGCGGGAGACTAGTACCCGCATTAAGCTGGTATGCAGTTTAACTTGTTGCTGGCTATCTTGCTCTTGTTTGTTGCTGGATCTCAACATTTTGAACCGAGAGAGAGACTAAGCTGTCGTACAAAGCTAAGACTATGTTACATCATCTGTGTATAGATACTCCCTGACAAATTTGTCTATTAAAATGGTCTTGTGGCGATGGAAGTCATTTTGGGGCTCCAGGACCTTAAGTGTCTGAGGGAGTGGCACTCGTCTGACAAGACGTTCTAATCGTCCTATATATATATATATACATATATATATATATATATATATATACATTCTGAGTTGAATTTATACGTTTTATCACCGTTTATGTAAATTTAGGAAATACATTTGAAGAGGAAAGATTTAAAAAGCAATAGTATTTAATATAATCGAAATTATCCAAAACTTTAGATTATTTACACATAAATTACAGTACATATAAATATAAATGTCATACTAAGAGGAAACGTGCTTCCTGCAGACAGAATCAAATTAAATGAAATGTATCAAATTAAAACTAAAGCACTCAATGTATTTTAACCTAATAAAATCAGTGTTAAGAACTAAAATATCAGGATGAGCCTGAACTATTTCAAGTGCCTACTGAACAAGAATAGTTAAGTAAGTTTGGATTTAATATAAATATTGAAATTAAAATATTAATACTTAATTATTAAAGAAAATCAAAAGTTCATATCATTTATTTATTTTTGATTTCTACATTTAAAGCATATATCGGATATATATATATATATATATATATATATATATATATATATCAATTAAAAACTATTTTTGTATTATTTATATTTTTAAATAATTTATATTTAAAAATAACTTCATTGATATATATATATATACTCAGGCATGTACATATATATATACATATATATAGGTATATATATATATATATATATATATATATATATATACAATAAATCATAAATTGTGGTTATTAAAATTGTCATATTAAGAGGGCATTATAATAAGAATTCATATATTATAAAGGTATTATAATTATATTAAATTCTAATTAATTTCAGAGGATATAAATTTAAATTTGCTGGTATTTAACGAAATGGGTAAAGTGGTAAAAAAGCATGAGAGTAAGCACATGATCTTTGATAGGAGAAATAATCCATGCGATAAGATTTGAAGTGAAATAGGTTAGAACTTAAAGGGTTAGCGGCTGTAAAGAATAATAGAGATTGAACAAAATCAGAAGCTTTATATGTTCTTTGTCGAATAATAAATTGTTTGGAATTTAGAGTTTTTGAATTTATATATATATAAATTTTTGGGGCTTTTTCATCTGGTAATGAGTATCCTAAAATAATAGTCTTAGTATTCTGATTCGATTTAATTTTACGGAATTATTCTATTAGCAAACTTAACAATAACTTTTTTGAACTTGAAATCAATAAGTATATACATATATGTCTATATGGTCATATATTTATGCAATTGTATTAAGTATAAATGTCTTAATTTTATGTCCGTGACAATATCCATTATTCAGGCCATTCCTCTGAACAAGCAACGACATAAATAAATTAAATAAATAAATAATACATAGCGGAAGAGGAAAAAAGACAACGAAATAGATATAGAATATGAACGATATAATACAGATCACGCAAAAAACAACAAGTACAAAATAGGAAAAATATATATTTAATCACATAAATATATATATATATAAATATATATGCAAAACAGAACAAAAAAGAAAAATCTATCAAGTACAACAATATGCTAATCACATTAAACACTTTATACATATAAATCTCCCTCCTTACATTTGCTGTGAGACTCTACACAGAGATTTAATTCATTTCTTTCGTTACACCCGGCATGCTTTGAATCGAACAGTAACATCCACCATTTGAAAAGGGGAACTTTTCCCCCGTAATATAATGGATTTTGTCACAGACATAACAAGTAAGGCATTTATACTTAATACAATTGAATAAATATATGTATATGTCGACATATATGTATATACTTATTGATTTGTAAATCGCCACTTGTTTTCGTCTTTTTTCATCAATGCCGACTATATCTCATTCCTCGCATTGTGATAGCCTTCAAAATCTCTACCACACACACATGCGCACGCACACACACACACACACACACCCATATATATATATATATATATATATATATATATATATATATATATATATATATATATATATATAGGGTGTCCGAAAAGAATTTGATGGATTAAACAATTCATAACTTTCTTTATTTTTTATATATTTTTTTCAGATTATTTAGAATAACCTTTCCAAGGATATCATGTGTCGTTACACTACCGAGAAGCGGATATTTATCGTAGAGTCGTATAATAAGATAAGTGTTTCAGTTTGAACAGGTATGGTTATAATAAATTATTGGGTTTATCTATTTTATTTTTACTTTCATCATATTTTTTTTTTGTTTTGATACCTCACAATTTGAAGCTATCTCTTTACAACCCTTCCTTTTCATAACCTATCATACTTTAATAAATCAGAGTCCATTTTCTGTAGGCTGTGTTTGAACCCAGTCAACGACGGGTACTTTTGCTAGTTATAAATATAAATATTTATATACTAATTCAAGCCAAATAGGAAATTGTTTTTGTCATAGAACAAAATAGTGTTTGTCATAGAACACAATTAAAGACTTAAACCATATCGATTTGGAAATTAAATTAATTCTGTTAGCGAGAGGATCATTGATACACTTTTACAATAAGTATTGAGCAAGGAAGGACCCCCTAATCAATTTTGATATGTTTATGGTTTCAGACTCTGCTCGTGACAGATTTGGTGTGGTTGTTCATTTTGATAGTACTTAAGATACATTTTAATTATATGCAAGGAGGCCTTTATAGAGACGGTGGCATTTTTGCACAAGAACTAGACGAAAGGAATGTAATAAAACCATCGAGAAACATCATAATTTCTTTAATAACTTTGACTCTTCTATAACTATTGGATCTGACAAGAAAATCACTAACTTCTTCGACCTTGAATAAAATTAGAATAGTAGACTTTGATATCCTACTATATCTCAAAAAATCGCGGAGAGGCTCATCTACCTACATATAAAAATTAGTAAGGATAACTAAATATTAAGGAAGTTAATCAAATTTCAAATCCGTCAGTTTATTTTGGGACATCCTATATATATATATATATATATATATATATATATATATATATATATATATATATATCAGAAACAGTAAATCCAAATCGCACAGTCCAGACGAAAACCAAACCCTACACTACAAAGTCTCTAATTATCCTCATTCAATCATTAAAACTATATCACCATCCAACTAGAATTTAAAGGCTCTTCGTTGATAAAAGCTTTCTAACAAACACACAACTTTTAATCAATAATACCCTTTGAAACTTAGGATAGACTGAGAAAATTAACTATAATTAAAGTATTTCATGATGGTCAGTTTACCGTGAATAATTGCACATAACATGTCTCAGACTAAAATAAACTATTATATTAAATTGAACAACAATACTAATTGCAACCCCCATGCACAATAACCCTAAAGATCCCAACCCTCGGAAAATATTGAAGAAAAAGAATAATATCTGGTCCACTCCCCTTTCTACTTGTAATATAAAAACAAATATCCATAAGGAATTTTTCAATATTGTACAAAGCTCATATAAATCTCGACATAGATATATCACTCTCGACATATATATATCACTATACTTAATAAAAATTCCGTTCATATTTCTAATGCAACCATGCCTAAATTAGCACAGACAATAACCTCACCAAATAAGAAATTAAAGCAACCAAGGCAAGTCTTTCCCCGAAGCCTCTAAAAATAATTGTAACAACCAAAAAAGGTGTGATTGACATCTCGGTAGCATTTATAAATGTGTTGTTTAATCTTGCACCATAATGGAAATAGCACCTAAAATTCCCCTAATAAGCATTACAAATTATTCGCAGCCTCTAATCACTCGTCAAACAACTACCAGCCCCCCATCACCTTTGATATTACGAACTATTCCATCAGTAATAGTATGAATAGTAATTATATTTTGCCTAATAATTTGCATAATAATAATACCAACAACTCACCTCCAGCCGCTTATAAATTTCACTCAATAGATAATCACAGCAATTATGATTTACCTTATTTTTCTACCCAGAAACATTATAGAAATCATCATTCCAGCAAAAATAGCCAGACTCCACTCAAAACATACATATACATTGAATCTACTTCTACATTAATTAAGCTAGGGATCTCTTACTATACATCTTTATTTAATAATATAAATACAGATAGTAAGCAAGGGACACCAATAATGATTTTAATTGAAAAAAAAAGTAATATAAAAAGAGATTTACTGAGCGTAGCCTAATTGATTGATAAGGCAATGTTCTTAGATCTGACATCTACCTTAGTCTCCAAATCATGTCATGGCTTTCTTAGGTGGTTAGTTAGTGTAATAAAATCTCCTTAGAATAAAAAAGTGAACTTAGTTTCGAATGCAAACATAATACAAAATACAAATACAGCAAATTATTTAGTTTTAAATAAATCCCGAAAACTAATCGCCAATTTGAAATAACTCCCATAGCTCACATTACAGCGAAATTAACTCTTAATTCTTCTTTTACAGTTTAATTTCTTGATTCATCAACCGACTAATCACTTTGATTATTTATATGATGACAATCTAACTTTGAATTCCTTTATTGTATATTTAATTATAATCTTAAGATAAATTTCTAGACTTTCACAAACATTATGAAAAAAATTTCTTATCCTATAATTTAAAAGTATCTATATAGTATAAATACCATTAACTTTATTATTATTACTTTTAGGTTATATGTTAAGATTAAACTATTTGGATTATTATTATTATTATTATTATTATTATTATTATTATTATTATTATTATTATTATTGTTGTTGTTGTTGTTATTACTATTATTATTACTATTATTATTACTATTATTAATATTATTATTATCATTATCATCAGGATTATCTTTATTATTATTTTCATTCAAATTGATAACAATATTATCATTTATATACTTAACATTAATATTATAATTATTATTAGCATAAGTACTGCTATTAAAATTATGTCTATGTAAACGCCAATATTTTTCAATCAATATCCTTCTCTTATCTATTATGATATCACAAAGATTACCTAGCTCACGTCCGTTACGACTACGCATCTCTTCAAATGCGCCCAGTTTGACGCATAACCTAATTATATCAAGGACAATTCGCCTGGGTCATGATGACAAAGGATTGTTTTTATTCGGTGTCTGTTGTATTTTTTATTTCCATCATTAGTAAATATTTTAACCGGCCATGGAAGATTACTTGCACACAGGATTTTTCTACAGACTTTTTTTAACTATTTATTTGTATCTGTTTGTCAATATTACAAATTCGACTTCTATTTATGATAATATTGATTCGGATGATAATTTCGCCTTGAAAATACATAACAACGCCATATTCTTTCACTTGGATTTTAATGTTTGCTTTTTAATTCACTTTCTCAGTTCTCAATTCTTTTCCCCATTTAATGAACTCCTTGCATTAAAACTTATTTTACATATATGATATATTTCATATAATGCAGTTTCAATTTATGCCAGTATTAGTAAATTCACAGGTTCGAGATAATACTTATTTGCTAATATATTTCTTGTGATGAGAAAAATATATTTCCTTGAAACTCCATGGATTAAAAAATCATAATATTTCTCATTCAAGTATCCTGACGAACAATAAATTCTTGTAAAGTATAATTTATAGTCTTAAATTAGGTTCTAATATATATATGTATAATATAAAAGCATCTCATACAGCGATAACAAACTACTATTCCTGATGATGATAGCGCCATCGAACGAGATCGGGCAAAATGTACACTACAAGACCACTAGGTTTCATAATATATAATATAACAGAGATACCAAATAAATTACCCGGAAAATTTGCTAAAAGTGTTAATAAACACGAAAAAGTCATCGTATTAAACCACACATGGATAACGATTTTATATATATATATATATATATATATATATATATATATATATATATATATATATATATATATATCCAATGAATGAATGACAAAAGTCTATATTCCAAATTTCATAATGTTGGCCATAGATACATCTCCCCCCATATATATATATATATATATATATATATATATATATATATACATGTATGTTTTATATTTATTTCAATTTATTCATCCAAAAGAAGTCTTAAAATTAAGAGGAAATGTACATGGGCATATAACATGTTCTTTTTTATCTCTCTCCCTCTCTCACTTCATATATATATATATATATATATATATATATATATATATATATATATATATATATATATATATATAGTAATTTATAAAATATATATGGCGATTAAGCTACACTGAATATTCTGCGTGTCATCCACTATAGGAATGTGTAGCTTAATCGCCATATATATTTTATAAATTACTAACAAGTTCTACCTACGTATTGAGCACTTTTGAAGTAAATACTTAAAGTTTACGCATAAATCTATACTTTCGTATATTAAATTTAAGCGAGTAAAAGAAGTACTTATATATATATATATATATATATATATATATATATATATATATATATATATATACTGGGTAATCTTGGGCAATTCGTTTTGTTTGTTGAATTCTGCTTCTTGGGTAAGATATAGATTTAAAAAAAAAAACTACAACTACAACCAGTTCAGTTTTCATACAGCAGACCAAAATCTAATAGAATCCAACAGAAAACTGGAAAAGTTGATTTTGAAAAAACATTGAATACATATGAAAATAGGGTAATTCGATATCCTCCGTTTGACAATTGCATATCGTGGAAAATATCAACATATAAATATAGAATTAAAGCCAAACCAATAATAAAAGCATTTAGTTATTCAATATCATAATATATGCATGTCTATAAAAGAAAAAAAAAGGCGAAGACAGAATGTTCCACTGTCAGTTGTATTTTACAAAAGACAAACTGCACAAACCTTACTTTAGAGCATATACACTTTTAAAATATTTTCTCTGGCATTGCAAGGAACCATTCAGTCTGTCTGGGTAATCACTGTTTCTTTTTTACGCTGTGATGTCAGCGTCTTGCTGTCTATCACTACTTTCTACCTTCTCGTACCGGTATTCTGAGTCTTTAGATCCTGTCCTCCTTTTTTATTGCTTTCTTCGACTTTTTTTAATGGCTACAGACATTCAGCTAAGGTCAGGCTCTCTTCATACTGCGTTTTGATGGCTCTTTGTCTGTTTCTTTCAGACCTTGCCAGCATTCGTGTCAATTTACTCATGAAGAAATATTTTATAGTCTTCTTATGATTGACAAAATATCGAATAATCGGAAATTCACTAGTAAGAAATGGCGGGAGAGGCTGAAATATGTATAAGGGTCGCCTGTTTCCTATCATGTACCTAATAGTTTATTCGCTGGAATCCTTTATGAAATCCCATAACCCAGAGGTATGGAATTTCCCAAAGCATATATTGATCTGACAAAGCATAGATGCCACATCAGAGCATTCTTTTTAGTTTTTTTTTTTAACTTGATTTTTATTTTATATGTAAGTCACAGTAAATAACTGACTTATAACAATAGAGATCACATAACTATAAGTATAAAGATGACTGAAAAAGGGAATTGTTGTGTTTACCTCAGGATAGCTCTGGATTGTGTCGCTAAATCAATTAATGTTCACTATAAACATCAGAGGCAGCTAAAGTACTTTGAGAGGAAGTCACCTACAAACGCATCTCCTTCTTTAGAAGGGTTTCTTAAGCATTGAATTATTCCCTTTAACTGAACGGCTTTTCAGCCGTGGGCATGGAATTTCCCCAGGTATGGAATTGCCTCATGTCACAATATATATATATATATATATATATATATATATATATATATATATATATATATATATATATATATATATATACAGGAAGGTAGTTCCAAAAGTAATTATTTTATCCGAATGGATAAGAAACGAATTGCAAATTGCATTGTTATAATGACTAATTACATGCATTCAATTCATATAAGGCATCTCTCTGTTGCAGCTATTGACAGTGTGGAACTCTGAGAAAGGAATGCATAAGCGTGTGTAAAAAGTATAGATACATCATTAAATGCATAGCAAAAGTGCATTGAGAATGGTCGTGACAACTATGTAGAAATTAAATACGTATAATAAAGTGGAAGCTAAAAAAATAAAATATTTTATCGTGAGAAGAATGTGTTTATCTAAGCCGATTCTTTTTGAAACGTTTAATCGCTACTCACTGAAAACCGATAAAATGACGCTTTTTCAGACATGCAGACAGAATATTTGCCTTCTTATTCAGCTATCTTTACGCATATACGCACCACACCCTTACGGCTTCTAATAAATCGATGCTCTCGCACATTGTTGAGGTTATCAGACCTTATGACGTCATTAGACACAAATTAATGATATTATTTAACGTTGTTTTTTGTTTATATTAGTTAAGAATTGTGACTAGTCGACAATGGCAACGCTATGCTGAAGTGGCCATTCTTAGACTGTCGAGTTATTTGTCTTTTAGGATAAGCACTTTTATTCATAAATCAGCATGTATAGCACATTTCCTGAGCGCATGTATTCAAATGACAAAACAGTTTTAAAAAACATATAAATTACGCCTTATACGCACTAGCCCGGAGCCCATATGCCCGGAAGTTTTTTTTTTAATTATTAATGTCGAACAGTAATCCTTTTCATATACACCTATTTGCATGGAAAATAATTGTTTTTTCTGTGATTTATTCAAATTTAAACGTTACCGCCTTAAAAAAAAAAAGCACCATATATATACAGTTGCGCCAAAAAGAAAGCCCGCACTCATTTTTTTCAAAATCCGCAAATTTAAGCTAAATTGAATGCAACCATTTAAACAACATATACTTCATTTGATTCGCTTTTTATTCCTCTATAAGTTTACATGTTTATATTTGACTTTTAATTGAAGTGTCCTAGTTTTTACGTAAATTTAAAAAAAATGCAAAATTGTTATTTAAATGTAACTTCAGAATATTAATGCAACACAAATACCACAGGAACAGAATGAACTAGTTAACATTGAGCAGCACAACCCTTCTGCAATTTGACAGCCAGAATTTTTTTTAGCCGTCCTTGAATTAATCTGCGACAATACTCCGGTGAAACGGCATTCTACTTCTCTTTAATTTTTGTTCAAAGTTCTTCCAGATTTGAAATTGTATCATTGCGTAGCTGTTGTTGTATGTAATGCAATACGTCTTCGATGGGATAGAGGTTCTTAGATTGTGCATGGAAATCCTAACACTGAATATTCTGGAACCTCTTCGCATTGCCAGCTGTGTGAATGGGAGCATTACTCTGCATCATGATGAGAGTATTATCTAAATTCCAGCCAAATTGAGTAAAAAATATTTAGTCAACATGTACTTGGTCGAAATTATTCGAACTTGCAAGCGAACTATAGGCCCTAAATCATTGACACTAATGATGGCCCCCACCAAAACTGAACATCCCCCACTTCGCAGCTTTAAAACTGTGCGCCTAGGATTACATTCGTAGTTCTTCCATTTGACGAACGTACTACCTTACATCACTGTCTAGTGTATTGAACTTGCTTTCTTCGCTAAAAATCACTTTCGACCAACATGAAGAATCATGACCTTCATTGCATCTGACGAAGACAAGACGACGCTTTCTGTTCTTTACAGAACTCATTGGATTGCATCTTACAACATGGCATCGCAATTTAAATGTATTCAATCTGTTTTAAACGATAGAAAGATGGCACTTTTTAAAAAGGATTAAACTTTTGGTGGATTTGGGGAACTGTTTCAAATCTGTTGCTGAAGCTTCGGATCTTGATAGCATTGTATTCATTGTAAGAAGTAACTCTAGGACGACTACATTTAGGGGCATCACTGCCGGTGTTTTGGTGCTTTTGCGCCAATATTAATACTGTTTTCTCATCACATTTCAAACTACGGCCGATTTATCGATTGGATAAACAAGAAAACTGGAGATTAATGCGCTGACGGTCACTAAGAGTAAGTCGAGGCAAATGGACTAAATGTTACGTTGTATAACCTGGAACAACAATACTTACGATTAGAGATGCTTTGCTGCCTAAAAGTCAAATATTTTAATTCTATGTATGTATGCATGTATGTATGTATGTATGTATGTATCTATCTATCTATATATATATATATATATATATATATATATATATATAGATAGATAGATAGATAGATACCTAGACGACTGCTTTATCCTCTGGAGAACCACATGGGGGATATCAAAGAACTCCACACTTTGCTACAAAATCTACACCCAAAAATAAACTTCACACTAGAACAAAGTCCCACAGAACTACCTTTCCTAGACATCCTAGTAACAATCAAAAACAACAAAATAATCACAGACATCTACCACAAATCCACAGACACTCAACAATACCTCCACTTCAAAAGCCACCGTCCTAAAAACTGTCTAAAATCAATACACTACTCCCTAGCACGTAGTGTCTGCACCATAGTAACAGACAGGCACCTCCGTTTCACTAGACTGAATGAACTACAAATAACACTGCGGAAAAGAGGATATCCACTACCACTAATACAGAAAGGAATTGAACTGGCTGATTAGTTGGTTGGTTGGTTGTTTTTGTTTTACGGCATATCAACCCTTTTCGGGTTATTTAATGCCGAATCCAAAGATTTTGAAGAAAAGTTTTTAATAGAATATATTTGTTGTTTTCACGTCGGTTTCTATTTAACCCATAGTTGGGACCCTAACAGGTACTACCACTCCGGGTCAGAGCGGACTTGGGAGCAATGGTAATTAAAGGGTGGCTCCACACTCCCCAAAGCCCGCAAGCTGGGGCCTCACCACTGGATATAGTTTAAGGTCATATCCAGGAACCCCATTGAGGGACTTTTACCCTGTGCAGGAGGGCAGTCGGCGTATTCTAATGCCCCACCGACAGGGCCTGGCCTGGCTAAAAAAATTCCAATAGACCAACTAAGTATCCCAAAAGAACACAACAAAGAAAAATTTTAGCATACGTCTCTACACACAACACAAACAACCCAGAACTATTCACAAAGATAACAAAAAAAACTTATCCTCTTCAATCAGAACGGCAAACTAAACAACATACTTAAAACAACAAAAATAATAAAAAGCAAACGCCAACCTAAAAACTTAAAACACATCCTAACTTCCTCAAAACTCGTTCCACACACTACAAAAGAGGTTACAAAATGCAACAAACCGCGATGTGGAGTATGTGAAATAATAATAGAAGAAAACACATACACATTCAAAAACCCAGCACAAATATTCAAAATAAAAAATGATCTAAATTGCACCTCCAGTAATGTAGTATATGCACTAAGATGCACAGCATGCAACAAATCCTACATAGGCGCCACCAAATATTTCAGCAATAGAATGGCCTTACATAAGAGCAACATCAAAATTTTAGATAACAGACACCTCTATGTTTCAAAACACGTACACACATGCAGTGGAAACAGCTTCAAAATAATGCCAATCTTCCAAACAGACAATTATTTTTATTTACTTACACAGGAAAAACACTTCATCACCAGATTCACTCCTGAACTAAACAGAGCCTAATATCAACACACAAAAACATGAAATGCAAGGCACACTCGTATGCACATCCATACACATATACACACCCACACATAAATCAGAACCGACACATTGAAACACACACACGCGTGCGCATACAACCACACACAGACATAACATCCCTATCTCTAATACAACACACTGAACAATACCAACCCTATTAACCTCGAAACCAACAACACTAGGAAACACCTACAACCATAGCATAATATCTGTTCCAACACCTCGCTCCATCCTCAGTCAGTGGAGGAGAAATCCCTCATGACTGAGACAACTATCATCTCTTCTATCATCCCCTTCCCATACCTATACCCCTCCAATTGGCACCTCCCCTCTGGGGAACAAGATCTTCCCCACACTAGGAACCGATCCTGGGTCTGGCCATACCCACACGGGGAAACAAATAAATAGAAACATTAAAAAATCCCCTATACATATTTTCAAATACACCCCTCTATCTAAACAAACATAACATAAAGTATACCCGAAAAGACTGAAACGACAAATCACAATACTAAAATCCAAGAATCCAAAAAATAAATATCAAAATAGAATGAAACACCCCTACCCCAGAAGAGCTGATTCTCCTCCCCCTCCTCCTCACACATTCACATTAGTAACGACCTTAGATCACAGTCACCTTCCTAGGGAAGCAAATAACCTCATAATACTATAAAACAGTACAAACAGTCTCAAACCAATAAAAGAAAACACACACACACTACCCTAAAGGAAAAGAAAAAAAACACAAGCAGAAAGAGAGAATGAGAGAGAGAAACACAACACAGGAGTGACCACAGCCGAGGTTGGCGGCCTCGACACAGCCCAATAAAAGAGTAACAAAAATTGAACATTCCAATGAATAGTAGATACTTACGCGCTTCCACCCCTTGGAAACACTTCAAATGAACTACGAAAATGCTATTTTTACATCTCCAACACATTTGAAAATAATTTCTGACGAGGACGCTTCACAGAACGTCTGAAACGCGTTAAAAACGATTTCAATGATTTAAAAACACTATCACAATGATCTAAACATAATTCTCAATGAAAAACTAAGACACGGAATAATAAAATAATGTTAAAAAAATACACATTGTTGGTGGCTACCCCCTTATTTATATATATATATATATATATATATATATATATATATTCATATATATTCATATATAAACATATATATACACATATATATATATATATGGTGATTGTCACTTCCTGATAGAAGAAGACCATCTTTCCCTTGCTTTATTGTTGATTACTCAATCATTTATTGTTGATTACTTAATCATTTTCATGTATTTTTTAATTTTTATTTAAATACATACACATATATCCACTTATACACACATATATATACATGTGGAGATGTGATCAAGATGCATCAATTCCTATTTTCTGTGCGAACGAAGGTGGCTCTTCAGACCAGCCCTGCTTTTACACAGTCCGTTGCAAAGGTCACACTTAAACTGAGATTGAGGGATGCCAACTGGTGCTGCTGTACTGTGGACGCTCATATGACTCTTCAGGCCTCCACTCGATTTACATACCACAGAGCAAACAGAACATCTGTGCCCTGCAAAGTTTTCCCATCAAAGAAAGATTGATCTCAATGTGAACGCTTGTGGCTAGCCAGGCCAGCTCCGGATAAAGTCATTTTACCGCATACATCACAGGTGTGGTTCTGCATGAAATCCTCCGACAGACCTGATATATCTGACAGATTTTTCTTCCGTATATCACGCTTCATTTTTGCATGCTCATGTGTTTTCTTCTCAAAACTATTACAGCCACGATAGACCAAGGAGCGCCACTTTTTACGATCATTGGAAGCACTTTCCCAACTGAACACGTCAATACCAAGAGCTTTAAGAATATCTTTTAAGTTATCCTTAAAGCGTTTCATCGGTTTATGTTGTGGACGCTTTCCTTGCTTATAATTTCACCATAGAACAGGCGCTTTGGCAATCTATCGTCGTCCATCCTTGTCAGATTTCTAGCCCACCTCATCTGGTTGCGTATAATCAACTTCTCCATACAAGGTACATCAGCCCGCATGGTAACATCCACATCAGATATAAAAGTGCTCCACCTGATGCCCAGAATGTGTCTCAGGAATTTCTGGTGCACTCTCTCCATGACTTTTATGTGTCTACCATAAGTTGTCCAGGTCTCAGAAGCGTAAAGAAGGTAAAATACAAGATTGATAGACACTGATCTTTGTATGCATAGTTAGACCATACTCGCTTCTCTAAGCCACCAAAAGCCTTAGTGGCACGCTGTATCCTATAGTTGACCTCAGCATCCAGGGTTTCATCTCTGGCGAGAGTATTACCCAAATACACGAATGTGTCAACCACGGCAAGTCTCTGGTTGTTGACAAAAATATTTGGCTCCACATACAAACTAACGGGTGGAGGTGTAAACGTGACCTTATTCTTCTTAAGACTAATAGTAAACCCAAAAGACGCACAGGACCCGAAAACAGATCTATGATATCTTGCATATCCCTCTCACCATGGGCCACGAGATCGGCGTCATCCGCATAAAGTAATCCACGAACCAGGTGCTGAAAGGTCCTTGTAGAAGCATGAAAACGACGAAGATCAAAGACCCTACCTGTGGTTCTGAAACACAAACAAACACCTACAGAACATTCCCTAAAGGCGTACGATAACATAGTTGCAAAATAAATTGAAAAAAGTGTCGGTGCTAGGATATCACCCTGCTTCACACCATTGTCAACCGATATGGGTTCCGACAGGCATCTGTTGAAGTTCAGTCGAACCTTCATATTAGTGTGGAGCTCCCTGAGTAATCGTAGAAATTGAGGTGGGCATCCCAACCTCCCCAGAATTATCCATAAGGCACTTCTGTTCACCGTATCAAAAGCCTTAGTTAAATCAACAAAAACCTGAGTAAGCAGAACGCAGTGTTCAGTACATTTCTCCTGCAACTGCCGAGCAGAGAAGATCATGTCCGTGGTTCCTCTGCCCGGACGAAAGTCACTTTGGCTTTCTGGAATGACGGATGGACAAATATACTTTAACAATCTATTGAGTAGAACTTTGGAAAATTCTTTGCCAACTGCTTCCAACATACTTATCACACGATAACTTCCACAGTCGGTCCTGGACCCCTTTCCCTTGTACAGTGATATAAGAATTGCATCAACCCAATCCTGATGGACGGGAACACCCCTCCAGACATCAGTGATAAGATGAAGAATTTCATGAACAAGTTTATCACCCCCATGTAAGAGGACTTCCACAGGAATATCATTAAGCCCTGGAGCCCTCCCAACGTTCACTTCCTTGATTGCTTCTCTAATTTCATTCTCAGATGGGAACACAGACATTTCATGAATAAGCTTCTGTTGTGATAAAAATTCATTGATGACGTCCTCATCAACATAAGAGGGGTTGTCAAAGAGATCAGAATAATGATCGGTCCAACGAAGGAGAATCTTGTTAGGATCCTTTATAGGGGCAATTACATCATTGGAGAGTAGAGGAGATGTAGATAGTGTTTGAGGACCAAAAGCTTTTTAAAGCAAATGGTACATGCGTTTGAGGTCTTTACGATCAAAAGCCATCTGGATTTGATTGGCGAGTTTAGCCCACCACTGATTCATCATTTGGCGGAGTCGCTTTTGGAGAATACCTTTGTTTGCTTTAAGTGATTGTCTGAGGGACTCTCGACCTCCATGAGAGGCAGACAACATCTTATAGTGCAACTCATTTTTAGCACTTAGGAGTTGAGTAATTTCAGACTAATTATCATCAAACCAATCCTGATGTTAAGATTTGCGGAAGCCAAGAACATCTACATTATTTCATAGATTGTATTTTTAAAAGGCAACCACGAACCATCAAAGTCAGCAGAATTAACTACGGATCGAAGCTTTTCACGTACACTTGGATCAGCGAGCCTGGACACATCAACCCGCCTGGGAATCCCAACACCATTCCTCCTTATACAGAATTTCAACTTCCGAGTACCAAAAACTAAAAGCATTCAGCTCCACGCATAACACGCACACTGCAGACGTCCCGCAAATCTGCCTTCCTGGAAATAATGTAATCGCTCAAGTGACCTTGTTTTGAACGAGGATGGGTCCAGGTAAACCTATGGACCTCTTTGTGGCTGAAGAAAGTGTTATAGATAGCAAGGTCAAACTGAGTACATAGATGGAGAAGATGCAGACCATTACTGTTGACCTTACCTACACCAAACCGGCCGAATGAGTCCCAGGTGTGATGATCCTTGCCAACCCTTGCATTTAGATCACCCATGAGTAAGATCTTCTCAGATAAAGGAATAGAGGAAATGGTACGACTGAGATCTCGGTAAAACGCCGTGATGGTGTCTTCATCATGACCCATGGTATGGGGCATACACAGATAAAATCGTCATATACATACTGTGTGCAAGAGGGAAGCGCATCATCATAATTCTGTTACTTACATAGATTGGCTGTTCAATCCTCTTCAACAAATCAGAACGCACTGTAAAGCCAATTCCACCCTCTCGTCTCAGCCCCGATGGTTTTCCTTTCCAAAAATGGTGTATCCCGAGCTCACATCCACCAATTGATCCTCACCATCAATCGTGTTTCAGACAATGCCGCAATGTATATGCTGTACCTAGTGAGCTCTCTTGCAACAATAGCTTTCCTACGCTCAGGACTTTCACTATCCAGGATATCTAGCAAAGTTCTCACATTCCACGTAGCAACAGTTAGGTTATTCCTCTCCTGATAAAATTTTGATTTTCCTTGTTTATTATTTTTCTTCAACTTTATCTTGTTTCCCCTGCAAATATAGAGCAGCCGCCGACCGCAGGAAGCCGACTAGCTAATAAAAGGGTAGACAATTTATATGCCACCTTTCCTAGACCCTTCCCAAACTCATGGCTTTTATTAAGTACAATACTTAATAGTTTTTTTTTTGTTTTTTTTTTAATGGAGAGTAGAAAACGCATTGTGGATGCGTTATCGGCAGCTCCTGTTACTCTCGCTTCTTCTTATTTGTCCCTCAGTCCTCATTTTTTAAATGAGTGATTTTTCGGACAAAGGGAGAAGAAAAAGCTGTTTTCTAGGTTGGCAGTATTTTTGCGAACAGTTGGCTGAGATGGCGGAAATTTTCTGTTTCTATGTCTATCCTTGTAGCCATGTCACTAGTAAGGGTGCTGGAGGTAAACGTTTTGTCTGGGCTGACGTTATCCGCCTGATAGTCAGGGACCCGAACCTTGGATTAACCACTAAGGAGGCTGTCCTATCAGCAGGTGCAAAGTACTGGGGCTGCTGTATTGCCATTTGGTGAATGGATTCTGGACCATGCAGTAGCTTCTGGTGGGGCCTCTCGATGCCATACTAGTGGGTAATTGTTACGGCTTTACCTTATCATTAGCTACAAATAAAAAAAAAAATTCTTCGTTTCTTTTTCTCTCTTAATTTCCCCTCTCTGTCCTGCTCTAAGTAAATCTGTCGACCTAGTCCACAAATTCCAAAATTTCATCATGACAAGTTTCAAGAAAAAATACACGATTAAACCCGGTTCCCCAACTTCCAACGTAGACCCCTACTACCATGTCTCCTTCTCCAACATCAGGGGTCTTCGTTCTAACCTTCCAGAGGTTGAAACCCAATTACAGGAGACTAAACCAGACCTTTTATTTTTAAGTGAAACTGGCATTGGACAGGCTATTTCCCTAGATGAGTTTGCAATTTCAGGATACTCTAACTTAACTTCTAAATCTGACCCCCAAGATCGCCATGGGCATGGAATATGTGCCTATATTAAAGATAGCTTTCCATGTGGGAGGGACATCTCCAGGGAAGATTCTAACTTACCCTATATGTGCTTCCGGGTTGCTTTAGCTCACACTACTGCATTTATATTTACTCTCTATCGCCCCCACAACAGTGGAGTTACTATCTTTCAAAGCATATCTGGGAAAATTGACCAAGTCCTTTCTACTTATCCTTCAGCTAACATTCACGTATGTGGAGACTTCAATGTTCACAACGTCGAATGGTTGACCCACTCAAACAAGACCGATGATGAGGGGAGGTTCTGTCATGATTTCTCCATTGCCTATGACCTCACTCAGATTGTTCAGGAACCTACCCGTGTGCCCGATAATGACGGCCAGTATGCGAGCCTACTAGACCTTTTTCTCACAACTTGCCCTGAACTATGTTCAGTTTCTGTTCTGTCGCCTCTTGGATCTTCCGACCACTCTGTTGTATCAATTAAGATAAAAATGAAATGTAATAAGTCCCCAGACGTACCTCTTCATCGTACAGTATATCGATACACTAAGGCTGACTGGGATAGCTTCCGTACATTTATATCTGATCTACCTCTGCATTCCATGTTTAAAAAGGATGTGTCCTCTATAGTATTAGACCTAACTGAATGGTTAATTGTAGCTATTGACCATTTCATACCCTCGAAAAAGTTTCAGAAAAAACCTAACAGCCAGCCATGGTTCTCTCCAGAATGTGCTGCTGCCATTGCGCACAGAAATCACTTTTTCCACTGCTTCAAACGTAATAGATGTATGGAAACTAAAGCCGTTTACAGGACTGCCAGCAACCATTGTAAGAAAGTAATAAGGAACGCAAGAGTGTTGTATGCTCAATCTGTTAAGTCCAAAGTAGCTGAGCAGCGGCTTGGTTTCCACCAGTTTTGGCAAATAGCAAACAGAATCCTGAACAGAAGCGTGTGCTCCATCCCAACTATTATCAATGGACCTGAGGTAATCTCGTCAGCATCAGACAAAGCCAAACTCTTTGTCAAGAACTTTGCAGCTAATTCTACCCTTTGCGACCAAGACCGCCAACCCCCAATATTTCCTCCTGTATCAGAAAACACGCTATGTGATATACGTATATCTGTACGTGATGTTGCCAAGCTAATCAAAAACCTTGATTCGAGTAAAGCAACTGGCCCTGATGGTATTCCAATTATAGTACTCAAAAAACTTCAACCTGAATTAGCGCCCATACTTACAAAACTGTTTAAACGTTGTCTTAAGGAGAATAGTTTCCCATCTCCCTGGAAAATCTCATCAGTATTCCCTGTATTTAAGAATTCAGGTGATCGCTCATCCCCCTCTTAGTACAGGCCAATAAGTCTCCTGTGCGTCATGAGTAAGTTGCTAGAATCTGTGTTAAATACAGAAGTAATCAAACATCTCAACAAAAATAACCTTCTTAGTGACACTCAATATGGTTTCCGTTCTGCTAGATCTACAGCAGATGTCCTTACAGTTATATCGCATAGGATTAGCAAATCTCTCGACGGTGGCAATCTTTCTAGGGCAATTGCTCTTGACATATCTAAAGCCTTTGATAGGGTATGGCATAAAGGTTTACTTCATAAGATCGCTAGCTATGGTATAGCTGGAAAAGTCTTCTCAATTATTAAATCATTTCTTTCTGATAGGTTCATAAGAGTAGTAGTGTAGGGGCAAAAATCAGAAGCTCACAGTATTAATGCCGGTGTCCCTCAGGGATCCATCCTCGGCCCAACTCTTTTCCTGATCTACATTAATGATCTTCCAAATCATATCCTTACATCATTTGTAGACATTTATGCTGACGACACTACCATTTATGGTACCACATCTAAGACAGTAAACGACCAAGTTCTCTCCAATTCTCTCTCCTCTGATCTTGAGCACGTAGTACAATGGGGAAAGGAGTGGCTGGTTACTTTTAATGCATCTAAAACCAAGCTTCTCTCTTTACATCATCAACATTCTAATCCACATTTGTCATCAATTTAAATGAATGGCTCTCGTCTTCAGGAGGCCTCAAGTTTTGACAAGCTTCTGGGCTTGACCATTACTCCTGATCTTAAATGGAACACGTATATCAAATCTGTTGCCAAGGCCGCTGGGAAAATGGTGGGATCTTTCTATCGATCCAGTAAATATCTCACTGCTGATGCTATTCTCTACCTATATAAGAGCCAGGTACGTCCAAGGATGGAATACTGTCGCCACATCTGGGCAGGAGCTGCTAGAAAGGACTTGTCCTGCCTTGATAGAGTTCAAAATAGACTTCGTAGCCTCGTAGGAGATGTCCTTTTCTCCTCCTTGCAACCTCTATCTCACAGAAGAGATGTTGCGAGTTTGTCTCTGATGTATCGTTATTTTCATGGAAAGTGTTCAACTGAGCTTCAATCTTTGGTCCCCCCTCGCCAAACTTTCACAAGAAACACTCGTCTAGCTGTAAACACTATCAATAATTTCCCCCACTCTTTATCTGTGCCTAAACCTAAACGTAGATTCCATGAACAAAGCTTCTTTCTTAGAACTGCACGCCTGTGGAATTGTCTTCCGTTTTCCTGCTTTCCGGCTGACTACAATATGGTTGTCTTCAAGTCTAAAGTAAATAAGTTCTTGATGAGCCGTTCCATATAAGTTATTAAATTTACCAAATTTTCATTACTAATGATTACTATATTGACCAATTTCTACTCTTTAACCCTTATCCTTGAGTGGCCTATGGGCCTTGATAATGTGGTGATGCCTTTGTAAAAAAAAAAAAAAATGGCTGAGCAGTGTATCCCTAGAAAAGGCTGCTCAGCCGCCAAATCATCCACCGAAGTTGCTTCCACCCTGTAAGCGATTTAGTCGACGATGTTAGATAAATCACTGGCCGCCTATGTGCAGATTTGCAGGTATGCACTTCCAGCCCGCTAAGCCTGTGCACGTCGCCACTCACCTATCGGCATAGGACTTTTCTTTGTTTTCCTTCTTCGAAAGATATCTGCACATAACGATCGCGACACAACATGCTTGTGCTACACATATTGTATCCTCTCCCACCCTACCACTGGTTGCACAGTGACAAACTGAAATAGTGAGATGACTGAGCAGTGGTATAATCTGCATGTTTTATTATCACGGAGTCTTACCTCTCCGGCAGCCTGGACATATACACACACATACACATAAGCAAGCAAACATGCATATGTATTTATATATCCCTAGTTCTCACAATATAGTAACTCCCCAGAACTTTAGAGGGAGGCTAGTCACATATTAGAGATCAAGTGAATTATCCTGTCAGATATTACATTGAGGTAATACTTTCAGGATGATCCCAGCACAAAAGAGTAAAGCTTAATATTTGAAAAAAATAGAGCAATATATAAGTTTAATGATTAAAGTTGAATTCTGTACATCAATATATATACAGATATATTTAAGTTACGAATTTATTGTTTGAAACAAGGAATATATGGAGAAAGATTTGATGGAAAGTATTGGACCAGGAAAGATACCCCCAACAATTTTGATATCTGAATGGGAGCGGCTGACTCTGATAAGTTACCGACCTAGTTGGCCTTTACTAAAGAGCTCAGCATAGAATTAAAATACTTACAGAGAGGCCTATATAGAGATGATGTTCTCTTCATCACAAAAGATAGGCCCAGACAATACAATAATACCATAAAGAAATTACATAATTTCTTTAGAAACTATGGTCTCTCAATTGAAGTTGATCCCAATAAGAAAATATCCAACTTCCCTAGATATATCCTTAAGTTATATTTCTGAAACCTACTCCCCTTACCATAAGCCTAACTTGAGCATATTCTATGTTCATAAGCAATCGAATCATCCCAGATCAATTATCAATTCCATAGTACCATCCGTCTCAAATAGAATATCAAGCCTATCAGCCGACAACAAACATTTGCCCAAGTCGCAACCTTTTATAATAATACCATTACGAAACTCAGGATACACAGATGAGATTGAATACAAGGTAAATGAATTAGAAAACAAAAGGAACAAAGCCGTAATAACACATAACATGATCTAAAAGAAAAATAATAATGCTATCCGTGATTTTTCGAAAAAATCTAGCCCTACACAAATTACACCAATACTAGGACTAAATCGAATAACAATAAAAATAATAGCAATAAATTATGGCGAGAAAAATCCATATGGTTTAACCCACCATATAGATCCGATGTTAAACCCAATATACCAAGGGAATTCTTTAAAATAATCGAACAATTCTTTAAACACCGCATAGGTACAGCACTATATTAAACAAAAACTCAGTAAAAATCTCTTACTCTACCATGCCGAACCTAGTACAAACGATAAAACCCTCAAATAACTCTAAGATAAGAAAAGCCCGGGCCCCTCCCCTGCAGATACCACCTACACAAAACTGTGATTGCCAAAACAAACAACTGTACCCTTTAAGAAATGATTGCATGCACAAAGACGTCATATACTCATGCACAATTAATGAACTCCCAAGAGCAACAGCAAATGTAATTGATAGAATCTCCAACAACCCTAGTCAAAATACATTAACCACAGAACCAACAACACTAGAGAACACTAATAACCTCCGCAACAATGCCCCTATAATTGGGACACAAGGTGACGCCCAAGTTACACATGAATCCCCTCTTGAAAACGGCACAGACCCGATTATCCCTCCCCCTTTACAAACATATCCCATACCCACAATAGAAACTTCAACTATATAACTACCATAAACGCAAAGCTTAAATCCCACACACATATCAGCACAACGGCAAATCTAATAAAACTGAGAATTTCCAACCATGTAAGTTCCTTTCATAATGAGAATGCAAATAGCAATAAAGGCACCTCCCTAACAAATCTAATTAAAAACCTCTCACGCAGGAAAATTCCATACTCGCTGAAATGGAATATATCGAAAAAAGCCAACTCCTACACCCCCAAATCCAAGTTCTGTAATATTTGCATTTCAGACGCTGTTGCAATAATAACATACCTTAACGCCACAATAAATGCCAAAAAACGAGCTGATCTCGTTATGCAAGCACAGGAAAAAAATTCAAGCATAGCCAGTTCAAAATTACTTAACTCACCTTACTTAAGGTAGCAATAACAATATGCATGTATATATACATATGTATATATAAATAATATACAGGAATATACGCGTATACCTTTAGTTAGCACACTCTAAATGATTGAATCTCAGCGAGCCATTTGTACACACAGATATATTGGGACAACATACCCAATCTGGAAAATTACTATTAGAAAGACCCAAATAATCACGAAGTATGCACGTATGTGTGTAGGTGAATGCACGTGGTTATATGTATAGATATACTTGTGTGTATCCGTGTATGTATATATATATATATATATATGCGTGTGTGTGTGCATGTGTGTATCTATGCATAGGTGCGTGTCCGTACGTGTGGGTATATATATATGTGTGCGTGTTCATGTATTTGTGTATGTATATGCATATATATTTGTGTATATATGTATGTGTTTATATGTATGTATATATCAATTTATAGATATATGGATAGTTATATAGATAGATAGATCTAACCGCTTCCAGACCATCTTGTACTTAACCCTGCATGTGCATCAAATTCCTCCCACTCTAAGAATGGAAAATTAAACCCGGGTATATGATAACCTTTAGTCTGACATCCACTTTAATCCAACTAATAGCAGAACCAATTTATCTATAAATCGTCTCCAAACAGTAATATATGCGCTTTGATATAAATTTAATTAAACCAGACTATATTACTCTGACAAGCATAACGATCAGACTTTATCTCATCACATCGGATTACTTTAACAGATTCTCACATGTACAATAGCTCATAATAATAAATAATAAAAATTCAATAACTCCTCTCATCAATATTAACATTAAACTCTAATCAACGAGCAATTCTCCCCAAATAAAATAAAATTTAATTTAATAACGTTTTTTATTCCGTTCGTGTGCACTAATCCATTTCATAATTATATCCAGCCTTTTAACTCACTTAAATAATAAGTCCCCCAAGTAATTCAAAATTCTAGATTCTTACGTATCTCTATTCCCCTCACTTATTTACCCACCTCCCACAGCTCCTTAATGTGAGGTGTCCACCCCGTTCCGCACTCACTATCATCAAAAAGATCACAAAATGTATATTTCCCATTTAAACCGAGCAAATAAAAGATCAGTGCAAATAAAATTTGACCAAAACCTAACACTTAAACTCCTCCAAAGAAACTCTAATATATACGATGCCATCTCGCACAGACTTAGTCTCCCCCCTTCCCTCTTCATTCTTTTTACTCTATCTTCTTATTCTTTCTCTTCCATTTCTCCTTAAACTAGCTTTCTTTCCATGTTCTCATCAAGTAAAACGATCTTTTAAAAATCAGAAAAATCGCCCCATATTAGAAGCCCATACTTATGGATATCGGAATGGAAAAAAAGTTTTCCGAATATTTACCAATCCAAGGCCTGCTGAATTCGGAGATTCCCGCACTCAAATATGCGTATATGACTCAACCTATAAGGGTTTGAAAATTTACACACCTGTGTACATATATCATTATCGACGAAAATATATGCAATGGAATTGAACATTGATTCAATATTTGAGGCAATACCTCCGCACCCCAAGGATTCTGGATTTCTTCTACCAACGGATCTTTATATCGCCAAAGAGGACGATCATTTTGTATGCCCTTCGAAATAACGGTATGAGACAACAAAACATTTTTGATATATCGGATTACTGATTTTCCCCTGGATAACTACTCCTCCAGCCGGACAGTAATATGCCGGAAATTGAACCTATTTTGATAAGGAAATCCTTTTTCTATGACTCTTATTCACCATTCAAATAACATTTTCAATATATGTGCTGAAAAGCAAAATACTTATTTATTCATAGCTGAACATTTTGCTAATTGCATTTCATTTCCTCTGAAAATCAATGGATTAAGGAAATAAACATAATTTTCTCTATATATTCCTTGTTTCAAACAATAAATTCTTAACTTAAATATACGTGAATATATTTCTATTTACAGAATTTGACTTTATTTACAGAATTTGACTTTAATCATTAAGCTGATATATATATATATATATATATATATATATATATATATACGAATTACTGATCGACATATCGTTTTCGTGAAATCTTCGTATACCAAATCCAGCTGAAGAGTTAGTGTTCTTTTATAAGCTCGTTTTTACTGAAGCCCAACAGTTCAATAAAAGTCCGATGCACCCAACATATACTGTAATGTATAGTTTTTGAATAAAGTAATTTGCATGAGCTTTTCTAGAACTTGTAATCGAGTGTTATATTGTTTTTAAGTAACATTATAAATGCGATGTATACCACTCTTTCTATCCTTCTCTTTGTTATATATATATATATATATATGTGTGTGTGTGTGTGTGTGTGTGTGTGTGTGAGTACGCTTGTGTGTATACATATTTACAGAGAGCTTTTCCGTTGTATAAATGATATTCAATGAGCGAGTGTTCTCTCACTAAGATTCGAAACCTAAACGCTAGAATATATGTAAATATAATTTAACGCCGGACATTTACCCACACGCTAATACACTCGCCCCGACGGTAAAAAGTTCATAGAGCTAATGTTTTCGTTTTTAATTTAAGATTTTACAAAAATAATGATTTACACTAAGTGTAAACTCCTATTACATCTATTGTTAGGCTCAACTGATTTGTGGGGATTAGAAGTAGTTATCCATAGCGCCGACCTATCATATATGCTGTGATCTTTAAGGGCCGACAATAAATGAAACAGCAAAAAGCATGTATTTACAGAGGTACAGGATAGTATATTCCAGAAGGACTGCTAGGTGAGTGGGTATTTACTGCCTTTCTAGACAGGTGTGACATAAAGCCGGAAGATCGGGGAAATAGACCAGCACCACCAAAGAATAGGGACGCGGACCTTCTAAATATGGTCTCAGCAGTAATTACCAGATAGTAGTATTTCAGACAGTTAGGAATAAATTATGATCACTAAAAAAAAAAAATAAAAGTAAAGTCTGACAGAATGCACCTACTAGTTCTACTCAGGGCAATACCACAGTCCAATAAGTAAAAAGCTATCGAAACTGTTGCATTATTTTTGGTATCGTAATGAAGGTATGATTACAAAAATTGGAAATATGTCTGAAGTATTATTCTCAACAGCATCTGAATATCGTTTCATCATTTGGTTAATTTTTCTTTGTAACCTATGATTTCTATGTAACCTATGATCTCAATTTGTTTATCCACTACCCTTGTTACTCAGTAGAATTTATTGTTTGTGATCTTCCAAAAGAGATTTTATTCACAGATCCAAAACATGTTTAGTGATATTTTATATGTCTTTATTTCGGGTAAGTTTGCCCTAATCTATTAAACACCGTTTTAATTTTCCTTGCAAACATTACTTCTGAGACTGTAATGGAAGATGTAAGAATATCATTTAAGCTCACCCTATATAATAACAATATCTTCTAATGTCATTTCTGTCGAAATTCTTACCGACGAGTACGAAGGAAGAAAAAAGACGTTTAATGCTTGAACTGGTAACTGGAAACCTGGTAACGAAAATGAATTTAAAAACCGACCAAATGCAGCACATCTCATACACTCAACTTCTTAGCGAGCTTTGACACGACTAGAGTGTCCATGTAAGGCGTCAAATCTGAAACCCAGGATTCGGGTACTAGAAAAATGGCCTAGCATTATCCATAAATAGGAAAGTTTTCTTACTTCCCCTGAGATCCAATCTCTGTTAGTTCAAGAAATGGGGGGAAAAAGCCTAAATTAAGAGAAATAAGGTAGTTGGTTTAGACTATGGGCAAACTCTTTCTATTTCTCGAGGGAAATCAATCACGCGAAACCATTATTCATTTTCCTGTGGGGCGTCACTTTCTTTGAAAAGCTGTACCGAAAAGGAGGAATAGGTCGTTGGTTTGAAAGGGAGCGATCTACTATTGTCGGGAGTAATCGATATCCCATTCCATTGAGGCGGCCGCTGAATCATCCTCTGGTTAGCCTTTTGCAGAAAATTAAAACGTTGTCTAATTTCATAGTTGAAGCAGAAAGAAATTTGACTTAGGCCTGCTATGGATTTAACATCTTCCTTTATACCCTCTATACTAAACAGAGATCTGTAGAGTTGAACGTAATAATCAGAGAAGAAAGCGCCCACGTGTATTTGTATTGTGAGGTTATACAACTTACCTTCGGATGGGACCTGAGAGAACCTTTTATCACCGCATCGAGCTCTGCCAGATTGATATGAGCTGCGTCATTCGCCGATAGCTACCAGCAGGCGTCCTCAATCGCAGCCCCATTCTTCTCCAACAGCACACCAATTGCCAGAGAGCTCGCATCCACACATACACGTTTAGTTTGTCTCCCTGCAAGCACCGTCTCATTTGATGGGGTCATCCTGCTTTACCCTTACGATGGTCTCCTTCACATTGCAAACCAACAGATCGCCGGCTGTTTCATCATCACGCCATGTGAGGGATATCCGGCCTGCCCTAAATACGAACAAGTTGGCGAGTAGCAGTAATGGTGTATCATCCAACGATCCTATGGGTCCAACCTATTCTCCGTGATGGTACAACTGTGAACCCCAACGCTGATGCCGATGGTTCCAGCACACCTTCTGAGAGCTCCGATGAAGATGAAGAAGTCCAGCCTGATGGTATGATTGTACGCCTTTACGCTGATGTCAATGCTTCCGACGCCTCTTCTGAGAGATCCAATAAAGATGAAGTAGGCCAGCCAATCCCTCTTCGTAGGAGTGCCCGCAACAAACGACCACGTCCACCATGCCACATGTGTGGTTGGAGACTAGGGGGAGGGGTGTAGAGTTGAATGTAATAATCAAAGAAGAAAGCGCCCGTGTGTTTGTATTGTGTAGCTATACAACTTACCTTCTGAGAGAGAGAGAGAGAGAGAGAGAGAAATTAAAGATTGCAGTTATGGATTTATAAGGTTTAGTCTCGTGTAATCTCACGAGATTTCATCTTCCACTGCACACGTATGCAAATGGAATGGGGTCAGTTTTCAAAAAAACGCATATTGGCAGAGGTGGTGGGAAAAAACCTTCTGGAAGTTGAGAGAGAGAAAGTTGACAGTGACGAATTCTAGCTGAACTTTTGCTTATTGTATTTATTTTATTTTGTTTTGCTGTTTACCAGCCCATTTTAACTGCAGTTCTTCCAAGAAATATTTTATTTCGTTTTGCTTTAGTTTTAGATCTTTAGCCAGATTGGATCTTCCATGTCGTCACATTAGACAAAAATTTAATTAATTCAAGAGTGGAGAGGTCTTCGTTGCCATGTGTCTGAATTCTTACCGTCGAGTAAGGGGGAATAGATGTTTAAGGCTTGTAACGAAATGATGTTGCTTCTAAGAAGCAACTTTTACTTGTAAAAGTAACACTAAAAAACAAATTTAACACGTCTTCTGTCTATAAACAGAATATGACTAACCCAGAGAGATCAAGACCAGCACATCTTATACAACCAACGGAAAACGGGTAAGGAAAAATGGTCTTGCATCGTTCATAGATAGAAAAGTGCTTTTACTTTACCTTCGAGATCCACCCTCTGTAATTTTAACAATTTAAAGTTTTCTCACTTTTCGGTAAGTGTAGCACGAATTCGTAAGCGCTTGTTAGGAAAATATTCACGAATCGTTCCACCTAACCATTGCTTCATGCATGGTAAGAAGCAAATATGATTTATTTTTTTCGAATAGCTTGACTAAATGATGTATATTGACTAGACATGAAATGCGTTTTGTTCGTAATTCAGTCAACAGATTCGCATCGGTGAACAATTAGTATATAAAGTAACGATTACATCTGTTGTTTTTTACATTTTATTTTTTTCGGCAATTTTGATAAACTGTTCTCTACTATAAGTGCAGTAACAGTGCATGGATATCAAAGAGACGTAATTTTGGAGCTAAACGATTGTCCCATTTATGTCTCTTTTGCGCCAGTTTATTTATACCGTTTTCAATTAATTTCATTTAAATTAAACATTTATCTTTGTGTGTATTTATGTTACATGATAAGGGCTGTCCCCTTTTAATGTAAGTATAAAAATAGAGAGGTTTACTTTAATGAAATAGCATAGACGAAATTCGAACCTCGTAATTTAGATTTAGAAATAGATTACGAGAGAATTAGCAAATGGAATGTGAAAACAAACCATTGTTTAGCTTAGAGATAAAATAGTTTCAAGAAAAGAATGTGTGTTGTCAATTCTGTTATGAAAATTCAATTGAGGAATGCAACTATAGGATAATTTAATAAACATGTTTTTAACATATTGGAAATATAGGTTACTGGGAATATAGGTTAAAATATTTTTTGTAAACAAACGAAAAAGTTTTGGACACGCATCTCCAGAACACGTGAAAGAAGACACATGTTTTAACATGTGTATGACGTCATGGAAAACGGGAAGTTCTCGATATAGTTAGAAACTTTAGAGAAACTGTGGGAGAAACTGGGAGAGAGTCTGAGGACGACAGACGACAGTCCAGCCATGGGATTCGAACGTTTAGAAGCGAGACGGTATTCTTTGAAACTTAGAATGTTAAGCTTTGAATTCTTGACTCAGAAAACCACGGCCGGTCGGGAGAAGAAATAAACCCATCATGTGTTTTTATAAACGTCATCTTTGCGTTGTAATTCTACCAAAAGGTATAGTGAAAAGTGTTATTATATGTCTTCTATATTATGTGGTTTAAAATGTTTTTATATACACATCTCATATCTACAATGTGAACACTAAGACTGTCTCCTCACTCTAAGAGCTTCTACACTTCTATGTATGAACATTTAATATATATAAATCGCGTCATAACACGAACACGGAACGCAAAAACAATCTCTCTTACAACAACATTTCTCTCTAAGACTCTCTAAGACACACTATTAATAAATTTTAACAAAGAACAATAACAACGAATGATAACAGCAAAAACAATAATAATAATAATAATGAAAAACCATTATATAACATTTAAGCCCATGCTTAAAATACATTTTAATTTTAATTCACGAAACTGATCTTACAAAAAATACCTCTTATCGTATTGTTTTCGATTATACTACTGTGGATTAATCACCTGATTTATCCACAGATTGCCGGATGTAACTATTTTTATATATAAAGTACACTTCCGAGTATTGTCGATGAATTCCTATATTTTGTAATTACGTTTGTTTTTAAATATCGTCCTCTAATGCCTTTTGTTTAAGTTAGTGTATTACTAACAGGTCTCTAATGACGATATATACTGCATTTTTAATTCTATTTCAATAAGTATAAATTTCGTTATAAACAAAATGCTTTAAATACTCAGAGCAGAATTTTCGCATAGAAAGGAGATGGTGTTGTTTCATTTCGCATAAAGAGTTTCTGTTTACAATGAAAGAATGCACACCAAATCAAGTCTCCCATGCGTTTCCTACTCTTGTCAATAAGGGGTTAGTGTTTTAGGAATCGCTTGGAATTTTCTGACCCTTGTGTCACACCTTACCGACATAGGAGGGAAATGAATATCGAAAAATGCATAATACATTTATATACCCTGTTAGAAATAGTACAATTTATTTACAGAAGACAAGCAAATACATGCAGTTCAACGGATAAGTGCTTGTTGAGAGTCGTTTGAAGATGAGGTTTGAGAAATGAATAAGAGTTTTATGCTGAAAAAATAACTAATAATAGTAAATAAATAAAATTTATAAACGACACGACTAAATAAATGGACTTGAATTTTGTCGAATTAAACCTTTTTTCATTAGTTAAAATCTGTAAGAATTTGGAGTCCAGTAGAATTTTCTCGGATATGACTGTATTTTGAATCTGATAGAAACTTTATAGAAAATATTTTTCTTTTTTTATTTATTTATTTTTTGAAAACTTCATGGTCCTCGCGGGACTGTGTTTCGGAAGGGGAAATGTCGATTTCGATTTATTCACGTCAGTATATGTTTGTGGATTGTACTCAGGAGAGGTAATCAATATTCATTATTTATAGATAAAATAGAGTGTGGGACTTATATATGTATATGTATAAATCAGTGTATGATAAACGAGAGCTAATAGTTTTCTTCAATGGAGAGTAGATAATACAGTGGATGTGTTATCGGCAGCTCCAGTAACTCTCGCTTCTCCTTCTCCTTTTTTGTCCCTCAGTCCTGATTCAATGAGTGATTTTTCTGACAAAGGGTGAAGAAAAAGCTGCATAAAGGTCGGTAGTACTTGGTGACCAGTAGTCTGAGAATTTTTTCTGTCTCAGTCTGTCCTTGTGGCCATGTCACTAGTGAGGGTGCTGGAGGTAAACGTTTTGTCTGGGCTGACATTATCCGCCTGATAGTCAGGGACCCGAACCTTGGATTAACCACTAAGGAGGCTGTCCTATCAGCAGGCGCAAAGTACTGGGACTGCTGTATTGCCATTTGGTGAGTGGATCCGGACCATGCAATATTCTCTGGTGGGACCTCTCGATGCCATACTAGTGGGTAATTGTTACGGCTTTACCTTTTCGTGTGCTACAAAAAAAATTCCTGTTATTTTCTCTCTTACTTTCCCTCTCTGTACTGCTCTAACCAAGTATGCCGACCTATTCCACAAATCCGAAAACGTCAACATGAAATATCTCCAGAATAAAAATTCGATTAAACCTAGAACCACATCTTCCAACGTAGACCCCTACGACCAGTTCTCCTTCTCCAACATCAGGGGTCTAGGTTTCAACCTTCCAGAGGTTGAAACCCAATTACAGGAGACGAAACCGAACATATTATTTCTAAGTGAAACTGGAATAGGGCCGACCACTTCCCTAGATGAGTTCATAATTAACGGATACTCTAATTTAACAGCGAAATCTGACACCCAAGATCGCCATAGGCATGGAATATGTGCCTACATTAAGGATGGCTTCCCGTGTGGTAGGGATATCTCTAGAAAAGATACTAATTTACCCAATATGTGCTTCAGGGTTGCACTTGCTAACACCACTGCATTTATATTTGCCCTCTATCGGCCCCACAACAGCGGAGTTACTATCTTTAAGAGCATATCTGAGAAAATAGACCACATACTGTCTGCACATCCCTCGGCTAACCTCCATATCTGTGGTGACTTCAACGTCCATAACGTGGAATGGCTGACCAATTCAAATAAGACAGATGATGAGGGGAGGTTTTGTCATGATTTTGCCATTGTCTATGACCTCACTCAGATTGTTCGCGAACCCACCCGTGTGCCCGATACACCCGGTCAATATGCAAGCTTCCTAGACCTTTTTCTCTCAACTTCCCCTGAGCTATGTTCATGTTCCGTTCATTCTCTTCTAGGATCCTCCGACCACTCCGTCGTATCAGTTAAGATAAAAACGAAATGTAAGAAGCCCCCAGACGTACCCCTCCACCGTACTATATACCGATACTCTATGGCTGACTGGGATAGCTTCCGTACATTCATATCTAATTTACCTCTGCACTCCATGTTTAAAAAGGAAGTGTCCTCTATAGTATCAGATCTGACCGAATGGTTAATTGTAGGCATAGACCAATTCATACCATCTAAAAAATTCCAACAAAAACCTAACAGCCAGTCCTGGTACTCCCTAGAATTTGCTGCTGCTATCGCGCACAGAAATCACTTTTTCCATAGATACCAACGAAATAGATGCACTGAGACTTAAGATGCTTTCAGGACTGCCAGCAACAACTGTAAAAGAGTAATAAAAAATGCAAGAGAGCTATATACCCAGTCTGTTATATCCAAGGTAGCTGATCAGCGGCTTGGTTCCAAGCAGTTTTGGCAAATAAAAAATAGGATCCTGAACAGAAGTGTGCGTTCTATCCCAACCATTATCAATGGACCAGAGGTCATCTCGTCAGCGTCAGACAAGGCCAAACTATTTGCAAAGAACTTTGCAGCTAATTCTACCCTATGCGACGAAGGCCATCAACTCCCCATATTTCCTCCTATAACACAGAACAAGCTAGGTAACATACAAATATCCGTGCATGAGGTCGCCAAGCTAATCAAGAACCTAGATTCCAGTAAAGCAACTGGCCCTGATGGCATCCCAATTATAGTGTTAAAAAAGCTTCAACCAGAACTTGCTCCCATACTTACGAAACTATTTAAGCGCTGCCTTAAGGAGAAGTGCTTTCCGACTCCCTGGAAGACCCTATCAGTTTGCCCTGTATTTAAGAATTCAGGTGATAAGTCATCTCCCTCTCAGTACAGACCAATAAGTCTCCTGTGTGTCATCATTAAGTTGCTGGGATCCATATTAAATAGAGAAATAGTCAACCACCTCAGCAGCAATAACCTTCTTAGTGACACACAATATGGTTTCCGTTCTGCAAGATCTACCGCAGATGTGCTGACGGTTATATCCCACAGGATTAGTGAATCTCTTGACAAAGGCTTCCTTTCTAGGGCAATTGCTCTTGACATGTCAAAGGCCTTCGACAAGGTATGGCACTAGGGTCTACTTCACAAGATTCCAGCTACGGTATAACTAGAAATGTTTTCTCAATCATTAAATCATTTCTCTCCGATAGGCTCATAAGAGTAGTGGTAGATGGACAAAAATCGGAGGCCTGCAATATAAATTCTGGAGTCCCTCAGGGGTCCATCCTGGGCCCAACTCTCTTCCTGATCTACATCAATGACCTCCCTAAACACATACTTAAATCATTCGTTGACATCTATGCTGATGACACGACCATCTACGGCAACACATCAAAGGCTGTAAATGAAAAAGTTCTCTCTGATTCTCTCTCCTCTGATCTCGAGCGCGTGGTTCAGTGGGGGAAGATGTGGCTGGTTACCTTTAATGCATCCAAAACCAAACTTCTATCCTTACATCATCAACGCTCTGATCCCCATCTGGCATCAATTGTGATGGAGGGCTCTCGTCTGGGTGAGGTCCCGTGTTTTGACAAGCTTCTGGGTTTGACCTTTACTCCCGATCTGAAATGGAACACGTACATCAAGTCTGTTGCCAAGGTCGCTGGAAAAATGGTGGGATCCTTCTACCGCTCCAGAAGATATCTCACTACTGATGCAATTCTCTATCTATATAAAAGCTAAGTACGTCCAGGGATGGAATACTGTTGCCATATCTGGGCAGGAGCTGCTAAAAACAGCCTACCCTGCCTTGACAGAGTACAAAATAGACTTTGTGGCTTAGTGGGGGATGCCCTTTTCTCTACCCTGCAACCTCTCTCCCACAGAAGAGACGTTGCGAGCCCATCCTTGTTTTATCATTATTTCCATGGCAGGTGCTCATCTGAACTCCAATCTCTGGTTCCCCTCGCCAATCTTTCACGAAAAACACCCGTCTAACTTAATTCACTGTGAAAAATTTCCCCCACTCTATATCTGTGCCTAAATCAAAACGCGGATTCCATGAACAAAGCTTCTTTCTTAGAACTGCACGCCTGTAGAACTCTGTTCCGTCTGCCTGCTTCCCACCGGACTACAACTTGGGTGTGTTCAAGTCTAACGTTAACAAATTCCTAATGAACCGCCCCCTTAAGTAAACACTTCATCAAATCTCCACACTAACGCAATTTACTTGCAATAACCCTTATCCCTGAGTGGCTTCCGGGCCTTGATAAGTGGTGATCACTGTGTAAAAAAAAGAAGCTATGTTATACATACCTGTGGATATATAGATACGTTAGTTTGAACTAGCATCATATATATATATATAGAGAGAGAGAGAGACATGGGACAAGACACGCTCTGGTGTCGACTATTTTTCAGCCGGTTCTTTGCAAAAAGGTTATATATATATATAATAGCAGTTCGCCTGGCAATGCTCGTAAGTAAAATACGCATGAATATTCCTTATTTATTATTATAGAGTAGATTATCTATTGATTATTTTAGTAATGACTTCAAAAGTTATCTGAAAAATATCTTTTAGTAGTATCTGCTAGAACAAAACCAGAACGGTAAGTGGTCTAACTTTAGTCGTAATCTAGCGCTTCAACTTCCGTTGATACGATCTGAGCCATCACCAAATGGTTAAAAAAAAAAGCTAAAAGATTAAGTCCCTTCCAGATAACAATGCATATGTTCTCTAGGCTCAAAAGGTAATTGATACCGTTGCCAAGCTAAACTGTATTTGTCTTCAAGTTTGACCTCCTAGCAGCTATTTTAACATGTTAAAAAGCCAATAGAAAGTATACTACAAGTCCAAATTCCTTATATAACACATTCCCTGGCTTAAAAAACGAAATTCGTTATCCCTTTGGAAATCATCCGACAGTGTGATTGACTATTTTTTTAATAATAAGATAAACCAATTTTAAACCACATTATATTCAACATAATAAACAACTACGAGTCGATAACCCCAAATTTAGTAAATAAACCACTTATTCTAGTAAATAATAACTCCGATCTTACTAGCTTACAAGATATATTAAAACTTCTAGCAAGAAAATTTATTTTATTACTCAATAATAACTGATGGAATAGAAAAGATACCCTTGAAAACTTCGATATAATTATGGCTTCTGAATAGACCAAGGTTAGTTATTTGGTTGGCTTATTTCTCCTACATGAGCTGAGATAGAATTGTAAAGATAGATTTGCAGGAACTTCTCTACAGAGATGACCCACTATTTACAACTAGATCAAGACCTAAATTATACCACAAGACATTCAATAAACTAATGAATTTGGAGGGAAACTTTGGTTTTACTATCACTATTGACCAGCAGAATATAAATCTTAAATTTCGTAAATGTAATTCTTAATCTAAACACAGTCTCTATGGGGCATACGATGAGCTTAATATTTCACTGTTCAATGCCAATGGATTCTTTAACCACTCTTGATCTACAATAAATTCCAACATCCTATCAACCCCGAATAGAATTTATAAACTATCTGCAAATCAACAACCAGTTAATCTTTTGGGTCAAATCCAACTTTTACAACATCGCTCTGGCAAACTGTAGATATACCAAAATTTCCTATAAAATGAATAATAATAATTGCAAAGTTAAAAACCCCCTCAGTACAGTTACCCATAGGAGGCTATGAAGAAAGGTAAACGTAAAATTAGAAGTACCACCAATAATAATAAAACATCAAACACAGAACCACCACCTAATATACAAATATAACAGACAGATAAATCTACATAAAACACTAAGAAGAAGATAAATATAGTTAATCCCCCTTAAAACAATAGAGTAAAAACGTAAAAAATGTGAATTTTAAAATCATTGAAAACACCTTACATTCACCACAATATTAAACAAAACTCTGCAAAAACGTATTTCTCTACTATACGCCACATAGCTCAGGCAATAATAATATTAATAATAAAAATATCCAAATAAATTTAAATAACCGATCTGCACAAAACAATCGTAAAATAAAATGCAATCATCCCGAAATTGCTCACTTAACTATGACTACAAGCACACTAATATAATATATACCGGCACAATTACTGACTCGACCCCTAACTAAACCCAATACGACTACAACGATATAGATTCAATCTATGCCAAAAATCCAAATCAAAATAGTACCGCTTCCAAAAGTCTTTAACCTACTAACGGACATCCCAAATATCTGGAAAAAAATAAATATTTACCTGGAAAAGAAATCTCAATGCTAGTAACACCAACTACTCCTTAAAATGGTGCATACTTAAAATATCTAAGTCTTGACACCCAGGATAACAGTTTTGCCGTATATGCAACGCCGAGGTCACGTCTATAGTCACAACACATATAAAATTAAATGTCATAGACTCTAACACGAAATTATTGCCAAATATTACAAATAGGCTAAAAAGGACATTTAAGTGTGGGAATTTCATGAACTCTATCAATAAGCCACTCCCATAATTAGGATAAATCACTTTTTGATTCTCCTATATAACTATTAATCCTTCATGAAAACTTATAATCAATTTAATTAAGTACATATCCACGGCAAAACACCTTGGCAACAAAATCTCGCCCTTCACTGTTTAGATCTCTAAATGACAGGAAGCTTATTACTTTAATAGTTACGTCTCTTGAACAGATAAACTTTGGAATTCCCTTTCTGCTGCCTGCTGCACTGGCTGTACTGATAGGCAGAAGTTTAACTGTAATGTAAACAAACATTTTTTTTTAATTTTTGATAGGCATAGTCCCAAATAATAGCTTTTACATCCAGTGGCGAAATTCCTAATAAGGGGTGAACATGAGTAAAAAAGAAATAAAATCCCTATAACCTGATTTACATATATTAGAAAGTTATATACCTCGCAATTCTTTCCCATGGAACCATCTGTAAACCCTTCTTTTTACATCCCCAAAAATTTCCCTTCGAACCAACTGGATCTATAAACAGTCAACACGGATATTTCTGTTAAACTTAAGCTATTTAGGTTCTATTTAATTTTACTATATTTAATTATAAGCATTAACAACGTGACCCTCCCCTCTCCATCCCTTTCTATTTCCCGTTGTCTATCAGCATAGACTGTTACTATATAACAATTATTCGTTATCTTTTTATATCTGAATATCCTAACCTTCATTAACAAAGCTGATCAGAACTTATTTAACTTTCTTTTTAACTAGCAGCTCATCACGGCTTTGCTCGGGCCCTATGTACTGTCCATAACTTTATATATATATATATATATATATATATATATATATATATATATATATATATATATATATATATATATATTAAAAGGTTTGATTCATGTCCATCTAAAATTTCAAGTGTTTAGACCCAGAATTGGCAAAGGAGTTTGGTACAGTCTGCAAAGGTCAACTCTGTCAACTGTGACCTCTTGGCAGCCAAATTTTCGCCTATAAACTGATTAAAAGGCTTGCTACATATCTGAATACCTTTATATAAAATTTCAAGTGTTTAGACCTAAAATTCCTAGTTTCCTAGAGATCGCAAAGTTTAAATCTTTTGAACTTTAACCCCTTGGCAGCCAAATTTTAGACCAAAAATCGATTAAAAAGCTTGGCCTATGTCTGAATACACTTTATGTAAAATTTCAAATATTTAGTCAAGTAATTGGCTGGATAATTTGATAGAGACCGCAGAGATCAATTTTCCCAAATCTCAATATCCCTTATGTCAAATCTCGGCTCTGTAGACTGAAAATTGACTGAGTAGTTAAGTAGGGAAATGTACACACAGACAGAGACAGAGGGGGACAGACATTTTCACTTTATTAGATATATAGATTAATTCACCAGATTAAAATATTTAATTTATCATTTTCCTACATGTGCATAATAATTACTACGTCTCTTTTCCCATTTTGTGCACCCAATAAGATTAGTGCGATTCGGCCTTTGCACCATGTTCTTAAATCCTCTTAAAATAAGCTCTCATTGAATTTAGACAG